>NW_026738124.1:0-25000 GCF_949786415.1 Peromyscus eremicus
AACTGACAAGAACAGTAGCTCCTCTTCAGTCCAATACACTGTACTTGCTCGGAACAGACGTGAGTGCTATTTGCACTGTGTATGGCAATGGGAGCTCAATAGTGACTCTTCTTACCAGAAAACATCTCTTGCTCATAGGACCAAAACATGCATGGGATTCAACTCCATGTAGGACTGGAAAACAAACACTAACTCGCCTTAAATGAAACACACTCTGCTTTTGAGAAATGAGCATTCTTCTACTCTACTGTGTTTCCTATAGAGCCAGAACAGTGAGCTTGCTCAGAACAAAAGAACTGTGCTTCCTACACACAAGGGCCATGTCTAGTTCAACTCTGCTTAGGATACTGACAAGAACAGTAGCTCCTCTTCAGTCCAATTCACTGTACTTGCTGGGAACAGACGCCAGTGCTATTTGCCCTGTGTATGACAATGGGAGTGCAATAGGGACTCTTTTTACCATAAAACAACTCTTGCTTGTAGGACCAAAAACTGCAAGTGATTCAACTCCATTTAGGACTGGGAAACAAACGCTAGCTCGCCTTACAAGAAACACACTCTGCTTTTGAGAAAAGAGCACTTGTCTACTCTACCGTGTTTCCTATGGGGTCCGAACAATGAGCTTGTTCAGAAAAAAAGAACTGTGCTTCCTACACACACGGGCCATATCAAGTTCAACTCTGCTGAGGAAACTGACAAGAACAGTAGCTCCTCTTCAGTCAAATACACTATACTTGCTGGGAACAGATGTGAGTGCTATTTGCACTTTGTTTGCCAATGGGAGCACAATAGTGACTCTTCTTACCAGAAAACAACTCTTGCTCGTAGAACCAGAAACTGCATGTGATTCAACTCCACTTAGGACTGGGAAACAAACGCTATCTCGCCTTACAAGAAAAACACTCTGGTTTTGAGAAAAGAGCACTCTTCTACTCTACTGTGTTTCCTATAGGGCCAGAACAGTGAGCTTGCTCAGAACAAAAGAACTGTGCTTCCAACACACAGAGCCCATATCTAGTTCAACTCTGCTTAGGAAACTGAGAAGAACAGTAGCTCCTCTTCAGTCCAAAAACTGTACTTGCTAGGAACAGACGAGAGTGCTCTTTGCACTGTGTATGGCAATGGGAGCACAATAGTGACTTTCCTTACCAGAAAACAATTCATCCTCGTAGAACCAAAATCTGCATGTGATTCAACTCAATTTAGGACTGGAAAACAAATGCTAGCTCGCCTTACAAGAAACACACTCTGCTTTTGAGAAAAGAGCACTCTTCTACTCTACTGTGTTTCCTATAGTGCCTGAAGAACAGTTAGCTTGCTCAGAACAAAAGAACTGTGCTTCCAACCCACAGGGGCCATATCTAGTTCAACTCTGCTTAGGAAACTGACAAGAACAGTAGCTCCTCTTCAGTCCAAAAGCTGTACTTGCTAGGAACAGACGAGAGTGCTATTTGCACTGTGTATGGCAAAGGGAGCGCAATAGTGACTCTTCTTACCAGAAAACAATTCTTCCTCAAAAGACCAGAAACTGCATGTGATTCAACTCCATTTAGGACTGGGAAACAAACGCTAGCTCGCCTTACATGAAACACACTCTGCTTTTGAGAAAAGAGCACTCTTCTACTCTACTGTTTTTCCTATAAGGCCAGAACAGTGAGCTTGCTCAGGACAAAAGAACTGTGCTTCCTAAATACACAGGTCATATCTAGTTCAACTCTGCTTAGAAAACTGACAAGAACAGTAGCTCTTCTTCAGTCCAATACACTGTACTTGCTCGGAAAAGACGTGAGTGTTATTTGCACTGTGTATGGCAATGGGAGCTCAATAGTGACTCTTCTTACCAGAAAACAACTCTTGCTCGTAGGACCAAAAACTGCATGGGATTCAACTCCATGTAGGACTGGAAATCAAACACTAACTCGCCTTAAATGAAACACACTCTGCTTTTGAGAAATGAGAATTCTTCTACTCTACTGTGTTTCCTATAGTGCCAGAACAGTTAGCTTGCTCAGAACAAAAGAACTGTGCTTCCAACACACAGGGGCCATATCTAGTTTAACTCTGCTTAGGAAACTGACAGGAACAGTAGCTCCTCTTCTGTCCAAAAACTGTACTTGCTAGGAACAGACGAGAGTACTATTTGCACTGTGTATGGCAATGGGAGCACAATAGTGACTTTTCTTACCAGAAAACAACTCTTGCTCATAGGATCAAAATCTGCATGTGATTCAACTCAATTTAGGACTGGAAAACAAACGCTAGCTCGCCTTACAAGAAACACACTCTGGTTTTGAGAAAAGAGCACTCTTCTACTCTACTGTGTTTCCTATGGAGTCCAAACAGTGAGCTTGCTCAGAACAAAAGAACTGTGCTTCCTACACACACGGGCCATATCTAGTTCAACTCTGCATAGGAAACTGACAAGAACAGTAGCTCCTCTTCAGTCCAAAAACTGTACTTGCTGGGAACAGACGCGAGTGCTATTTGCACTGTGTATCACAATGAGAGCACAATAGTGACTCTTCTTACCAGAAAACAACTCTTGCTCGTATGAATCAAAAACTGCATGTGATTCAACTTCATTTAGGACTGGGAAACAAACGGTAGCTCACATTACAAGAAACACACTCTGCTTTTGAGAAAAGAGCACTCTTCTACTCTACTGTGTTTCCTATAGGGCCAGAACAGTGAGCTTGCTCAGAACAAAAGAACTGTGCTTCCTACACACACGGGCCATATCTAGTTCAACTCTGCTTAGGAAACTGACAAGAACAGTAGCTCCTCTTCAGTCCAAAAACTGTACTTGCTAGGAATAGATGTGAGTGCTATTTGCACTGTGTATGGCAATGGGAGCGCAATAGTGACTTTCCTTACCAGAACACAACTCATCCTCATAGCAAAAAAAACTGCATGTGATTCAACTCCATTTAGGACTGGAAAACAAACGCTAGCTCGCCATACAAGAAACACACTCTGCTTTTGAGAAAAGAGCACTCTTCTACTCTACTGTGTTTCCTATGGGCTCCAAACAGTGAGCTTGCTCAGAACAAAAGAACTGTGCTTACTACACAGACGGGCCATATCTAGTTCAACTCTGCTTAGGACACTGAGAAGAACAGTAGCTCCTCTTCAGTCCAATACACTGTACTTGCTGGGAACAGACAGGAGTGCTATTTGCACTGTGTATTGCAATGGGAGCGCAATAGTGACTCTTCTTACCAGAAAACAATTCTTCCTCGTACGACCAGAAACTGCATGTGATAAACTCCATTTAGGACTGGGTAACAAACGCTAGCTCGCCTTACAAGACACACACTCTGCTTTTGAGAAATGAGCACTTTTCTACTCTACTGTGTTTCCTATAGGGCCAGAACAGTGAGCTTGCTCAGAAAAAAAGAACTGTGCTTCCTACACACAGGGGCCATATCTAGTTCAACTCTGCTTAGGACACTGAGAAGAACAGTAGCTCCTCTACAGTCCAATACACTGTACTTGCTGGGAACAGATGCGAGTGCTATTTGCACTGTGTATGGCAATTAGAGCACAATAATGACTTTCCTTACCAGAAAACAACTCTTGCTCGTAGGACCAAATACTGCATGTGATTCAACTCCCTTCAGGACTGGGATACAAACGCTAGCTCGCCTTACAAGAAACACACTCTGCTTTTGAGAAAAGAGCACTCTTCTACTCTGCTGTGTTTCCTATGGGGTCTGAACAGTGAGCTTGCTCAGAACAAAAGAACTGTGCTTCCTACACACAGGGGCCATATCTAGTTCAACTCTGCTTAGGAAACTGACAAGAACAGTAGCTCCTATTCAGTCCAATACACTGTACTTGCTGGGAACAGACGCGAGTGCTATTTGCACTGTTTATCACAATTAGAGCGCAATATTGACTTTCCTTACCAGAAAACAACTCTTGCTCGTAGGACCAAAAACTGCATGTGATTCAACTCCGTTTAGGACTGAGAAACAAACGGTAGCTCACCTTACAAGAAACACACTCTGCTTTTGAGAAAAGAGCACTCTTCTACTCTACTGTGTTTCCTATAGTGCCAGAACAGTGAGCTTGCTCAGAACAAAAGAACAGTACTTCCTACATACACAGGTCATATCTAGTTCAACTCTGCTTAGGATACTGACAAGTACAGTAGCTCCTCTTCAGTCCAATACACTGTACTTGCTGGGAACAGACGCGAGTGCTATTTGCACTGTGTATGGCAACGGGAGCACAATAGTGACTCTTCTTACCAGAAAACAACTCTGGCTCGTAGGACCAGAAACTGCATGTGATTCAACTCATTTTAGGACTGGGAATCAAACGTTAGCTCGCCTTACAAGAAACACACTCTGCTTTTGAGAAAAGAGTACTCTTCTATTCTAGTGTGTTTCCTATGGGTTCTGAACAGTGAGCTTGCTCAGAATAAAAGAACTGTGCTTCTAACACACAGGGGCCATATCTAGTTCAGCTCTGCTTAGGAAACTGACAAGAACAGTAGCTCCTCTTCAGTCCAAAAACTGTACTTGCTAGGAACAGAGGAGAGTGCTTTTTGCACTGTGTATGGCAATGGGAGCACAATAGTGACTTTCCTTACCAGAAAACAACTCATCCTCGTAGGACTAAAAACTGCATGTGATTCAACTCCATTTAGGACTGGGAAACAAACGCTAGCTCTCCTTACAAGAAACATACTCTGCTTTTGAGAAAAGAGCACTCTTCTACTCTACTGTGTTTCCTATGGGGTCCAAACAGTGAGCTTGCTCAGAACAAAAGAACTGTGCTTCCTACACACACGGGCCATATCTAGTTCAACTCTGCATAGGAAACTGACAAGAACAGTAGCTCCTCTTCAGTCCAAATACTGTACTTGCTGGGAACAGACGCGAGTGCTATTTGCACTGTGTATCACAATGAGAGCACAATAGTGACTCTTCTTACCAGAAAACAACTCTTGCTCGTATGAATCAAAAACTGCATGTGATTCAACTACATTTAGGACTGGGAAACAAACGGTAGCTCACCTTACAAGAAACACACTCAGCTTTTGAGAAAAGAGCACTCTTTTACTCTACTGTGTTTCCTATAGGGCCAGAACAGTGAGCTTGCTCAGAACAAAAGAACTGTGCTTCCTACATACACAGGTCATATCTAGTTCAACTCTGCTTAGGATCCTGACAAGTACAGTAGCTCCTCTTCAGTCCAATACACTGTACCTTCTGGGAACAGACGCGAGTGCTATTTGCACTGTGTATGGCAATGGGAGCGCAATAGTGACTCTTCTTACCAGAAAACAATTCTTCCTCGTAGGACCAGAAACTGCATGTGATTCAACTCCATTTAGGACTGGAAAACAAACGCTAGCTCGCCATACAAGAAACACACTCTGCTTTTGAGAAAAGAGCACTCTTCTACTCTACTGTGTTTCCTATGGGCTCCAAACAGTGAGCTTGCTCAGAACAAAAGAACTGTGCTTACTACACAGACGGGCCATATCTAGTTCAACTCTGCTTAGGAAACTTACAAGAACAGTAGCTCCTCTTCAGTCCAATACACTGTACTTGCTGGGAACAGACAGGAGTGCTATTTGCACTGTGTATGGCAATGGGAGCGCAACAGTGACTCTTCGTACCAGAAAACAATTCTTCCTCGTAGGACCAGAAACTGCATGTGATAAACTCCATTTAGGACTGGGAAACAAACGCTAGCTCGCCTTACAAGAAACACACTCTGTTTTGAGAAGAGAGCACTCTTCTACTCTACTGTGTTTCCTATATGGCCAGAACAGTGAGCTTGCTCAGAACAAAAGAACTGCGCTTCCTGAACACAGGGGCCATATCTAGTTCAACTCTGCTTAGCAACTGACAAGAACAGTAGCTCCTCTTCAGTCCAATACACTGTACTTGCTGGGAACAGATGCGAGTGCTATTTGCACTGTGTATGGCAATTAGAGCACAATAATGACTTTCCTTACCAGAAAACAACTCTTGCTCGTAGGACCAAATACTGCATGTGATTCAACTCCCTTCAGGACTGGGATACAAACGCTAGCTCGCCTTACAAGAAACACACTCTGCTTTTGAGAAAAGAGCACTCTTCTACTCTGCTGTGTTTCCTATGGGGTCTGAACAGTGAGCTTGCTCAGAACAAAAGAACTGTGCTTCCTACACACAGGGGCCATATCTAGTTCAACTCTGCTTAGGAAACTGACAAGAACAGTAGCTCCTATTCAGTCCAATACACTGTACTTGCTGGGAACAGACGCGAGTGCTATTTGCACTGTTTATCACAATTAGAGCGCAATATTGACTTTCCTTACCAGAAAACAACTCTTGCTCGTAGGACCAAAAACTGCATGTGATTCAACTCCGTTTAGGACTGAGAAACAAACGGTAGCTCACCTTACAAGAAACACACTCTGCTTTTGAGAAAAGAGCACTCTTCTACTCTACTGTGTTTCCTATAGTGCCAGAACAGTGAGCTTGCTCAGAACAAAAGAACAGTACTTCCTACATACACAGGTCATATCTAGTTCAACTCTGCTTAGGATACTGACAAGTACAGTAGCTCCTCTTCAGTCCAATACACTGTACTTGCTGGGAACAGACGCGAGTGCTATTTGCACTGTGTATGGCAACGGGAGCACAATAGTGACTCTTCTTACCAGAAAACAACTCTGGCTCGTAGGACCAGAAACTGCATGTGATTCAACTCATTTTAGGACTGGGAATCAAACGTTAGCTCGCCTTACAAGAAACACACTCTGCTTTTGAGAAAAGAGTACTCTTCTATTCTAGTGTGTTTCCTATGGGTTCTGAACAGTGAGCTTGCTCAGAACAAAAGAACTGTGCTTCTAACACACAGGGGCCATATCTAGTTCAGCTCTGCTTAGGAAACTGACAAGAACAGTAGCTCCTCTTCAGTCCAAAAACTGTACTTGCTAGGAACAGAGGAGAGTGCTTTTTGCACTGTGTATGGCAATGGGAGCACAATAGTGACTTTCCTTACCAGAAAACAACTCATCCTCGTAGGACTAAAAACTGCATGTGATTCAACTCCATTTAGGACTGGGAAACAAACGCTAGCTCTCCTTACAAGAAACATACTCTGCTTTTGAGAAAAGAGCACTCTTCTACTCTACTGTGTTTCCTATGGGGTCCAAACAGTGAGCTTGCTCAGAACAAAAGAACTGTGCTTCCTACACACACGGGCCATATCTAGTTCAACTCTGCATAGGAAACTGACAAGAACAGTAGCTCCTCTTCAGTCCAAATACTGTACTTGCTGGGAACAGACGCGAGTGCTATTTGCACTGTGTATCACAATGAGAGCACAATAGTGACTCTTCTTACCAGAAAACAACTCTTGCTCGTATGAATCAAAAACTGCATGTGATTCAACTACATTTAGGACTGGGAAACAAACGGTAGCTCACCTTACAAGAAACACACTCTGCTTTTGAGAAAAGAGCACTCTTTTACTCTACTGTGTTTCCTATAGGGCCAGAACAGTGAGCTTGCTCAGAACAAAAGAACTGTGCTTCCTACATACACAGGTCATATCTAGTTCAACTCTGCTTAGGATCCTGACAAGTACAGTAGCTCCTCTTCAGTCCAATACACTGTACCTTCTGGGAACAGACGCGAGTGCTATTTGCACTGTGTATGGCAATGGGAGCGCAATAGTGACTCTTCTTACCAGAAAACAATTCTTCCTCGTAGGACCAGAAACTGCATGTGATTCAACTCCATTTAGGACTGGAAAACAAACGCTAGCTCGCCATACAAGAAACACACTCTGCTTTTGAGAAAAGAGCACTCTTCTACTCTACTGTGTTTCCTATGGGCTCCAAACAGTGAGCTTGCTCAGAACAAAAGAACTGTGCTTACTACACAGACGGGCCATATCTAGTTCAACTCTGCTTAGGAAACTTACAAGAACAGTAGCTCCTCTTCAGTCCAATACACTGTACTTGCTGGGAACAGACAGGAGTGCTATTTGCACTGTGTATGGCAATGGGAGCGCAACAGTGACTCTTCGTACCAGAAAACAATTCTTCCTCGTAGGACCAGAAACTGCATGTGATAAACTCCATTTAGGACTGGGAAACAAACGCTAGCTCGCCTTACAAGAAACACACTCTGTTTTGAGAAGAGAGCACTCTTCTACTCTACTGTGTTTCCTATATGGCCAGAACAGTGAGCTTGCTCAGAACAAAAGAACTGCGCTTCCTGAACACAGGGGCCATATCTAGTTCAACTCTGCTTAGCAACTGACAAGAACAGTAGCTCCTCTTCAGTCCAATACACTGTACTTGCTGGGAACAGATGCGAGTGCTATTTGCACTGTGTATGGCAATTAGAGCACAATAATGACTTTCCTTACCAGAAAACAACTCTTGCTCGTAAGACCAAATACTGCATGTGATTCAACTCCCTTCAGGACTGGGATACAAACGCTAGCTCGCCTTACAAGAAACACACTCTGCTTTTGAGAAAAGAGCACCCTTCTACTCTGCTGTGTTTCCTATGGGGTCTAAACAGTAAGCTTGCTCAGAACAAAAGAACTGTGCTTCCTACACACAGGGGCCATATCTAGTTCAACTCTGCTTAGGAAACTGACAAGAACAGTAGCTCCTATTCAGTCCAATACACTGTACTTGCTGGGAACAGACGCGAGTGCTATTTGCACTGTTTATCACAACGAGAGCGCAATATTGACTTTCCTTACCAGAAAAAAACTCTTGCTCGTAGGACCAAAAACTGCATGTGATTCAACTCCGTTTAGGACTGGGAAACAAACGGTAGTTCACCTTACAAGAAACACACTCTGCTTTTGAGAAAAGAGCACTCTTCTACTCTACTGTGTTTCCTATAGTGCCAGAACAGTGTGCTTGCTCAGAACAAAAGAACAGTACTTCCTACATACACAGGTCATATCCGGTTCAACTCTGCTTAGGATACTGACAAGTACAGTAGCTCCTCTTCAGTCCAATACACTGTACTTGCTGGGAACAGACGCGAGTGCTATTTGCACTGTGTATGGCAACGGGAGAACAATAGTGACTCTTCTTACCAGAAAACAACTCTTGCTCGTAGGACCAGAAACTGCATGTGATTCAACTCTATTTAGGACTGGGAAACAAACGCTAGCTCGCCTTACAAGAAACACACTCTGCTTTTGAGAAAAGAGTACTCTTCTATTCTACTGTGTTTCCTATGGGTTCTGAACAGTGAGCTTGCTCAGAACAAAAGAACTGTGCTTCTAACACACAGGGGCCATATCTAGTTCAACTCTGCTTAGGAAACTGACAAGAACAGTAGCTCCTCTTCAGTCCCAAAACTGTACTTGCTAGGAACAGACGAGAGTGCTTTTTGCACTGTGTATGGCAATGGGAGCACAATAGTGACTTTCCTTACCAGAAAACAACTCATCCTCATAGGACTAAAAACTGCATGTGATTCAACGCCATTTAGGACTGGGAAACAAACGCTGGCTCTCCTTACAAGAAACACACTCTGCTTTTGAGAAAAGAGCACTCTTCTACTCTAATGTGTTTCCTATAGTGCCAGAAGAACAGTTAGCTTGCTCAGAACAAAAGAACTGTGCTTCCTACACACAAGGGCCATGACTAGTTCAACTCTGCTTAGGATACTGACAAGAACAGTAGCTCCTCTTCAGTCCAATTCACTGTACTTGCTGGGAACAGTCGCCAGTGCTATTTGCCCTGTGTATGACAATGGGAGTGCAATAGGGACTCTTCTTACCATAAAACAACTCTTGCTCGTAGGACCAAAAACTGCAAGTGATTCAACTCCATTTAGGACTGGGAAACAAACGCTAGCTCGCCTTACAAGAAACACACTCTGCTTTTGAGAAAAGAGCACTCTTCTACTCTACCGTGTTTCCTTTGGGGTCCGAACAATGAGCTTGTTCAGAACAAAAGAACTGTGCTTCCTACACACACGGGCCATATCAAGTTCAACTCTGCTGAGGAAACTGACAAGAACAGTAGCTCCTCTTCAGTCAAATACACTATACTTGCTGGGAACAGATGCAAGTGCTATTTGCACTTTGTTTGCCAATGGGAGCACAATAGTGTCTCTTCTTACCAGAAAACAACTCTTGCTCGTAGAACCAGAAACTGCATGTGATTCAACTCCACTTAGGACTGGGAAACAAACGCTATCTCGCCTTACAAGAAAAACACTCTGGTTTTGAGAAAACAGCACTCTTCTACTCTACTGTGTTTCCTATAGGGCCAGAACAGTGAGCTTGCTCAGAACAAAAGAACTGTGCTTCCAACACACAGAGCCCATATCTAGTTCAACTCTGCTTAGGAAACTGACAAGAACAGTAGCTCCTCTTCTGTCCAAAAACTGTACTTGCTAGGAATAGACGAGAGTGCTATTTGCACTGTGAATGGCAATGGGAGCACAATAGTGACTTTCCTTACCAGAAAACAATTCATCCTCGTAGGACCAAAATCTGTATGTGATTCAACTCAATTTAGGACTGGAAAACAAATGCTAGCTCGCCTTACAAGAAACTCACTCTGCTTTTGAGAAAAGAGCACTCTTCTACTCTACTGTGTTTCCTATAGGGCCAGAACAGAGAGCTTGCACAGAAAAAAAGAACTGTGCTTCCTACACACAGGGGCCATATCTAGTTCAACTCTGCTTAGGAAACTGACAAGAACAGTAGCTCCTCTTCAGTCCAATACACTGTACCTGCTGGGAACAGACGCGAGTGATATTTGCACTGTGTATCGCAATGAGAGCACAATATTGACTTTCCTTACCAGAAAACAACTCTTGCTCGAAGGACCAAATACTGCATGTGATTCAACTCCATTTAGGACTGGGAAACAAACGCTAGCTCTCCTTACAAGAAACACACTCTGCTTTTGAGAAAAGAGCACTCATTTACTCTACTGTGTTTCCTATAGGGCCAGAACAGTGAGCTTGCTAAGAAAAAAAGAACTGTGCTTCTTATACACAGGGGCCATATCTAGTTCAACTCTGCTTAGGAAACTGACAAGAACAGTAGCTCCTCTTCAGTCCAATACACTGTATTTGCTGGGAACAGACGCGAGTGCTATTTGCACTGTGTATCGCAATGAGAGCGCAATATTGACTTTCCTTACCAGAAAAAAACTCTTGCTCGTAGGCCCAAAAACTGCATGTGATTCAACTCCATTTAGGACTGGGAAACAAACGGTAGCTCACCTTACAAGAAACACACTCTGCTTTTGAGAAAAGAGCACTCTTCTACTCTACTGTGTTTCCTATAGGGCCAGAACAGTGAGCTTGCTCAGAACAAAAGAACTGTGCTTCCTACATACACAGGTCATATCTAGTTCAACTCTGCTTAGGAAACTGACAAGAACAGTAGCTCCTCTTTAGTCCAATACACTGTACTTGCCCGGAACAGATGTGAGTGGTATTTGCACTGTGTATGGAAATGGGAGCTCAATAGTGACTCTTCTTACCAGAAAACAACTCTTGCTCGTAGGACCAAAAACTGCATGCGATTCAACTCCATGTAGGACTGGAAAACAAACACTAACTCGCCTTAAATGAAACACACTCTGCTTTTGAGAAAAGAGCACTCTTCTACTCTACTGTGTTTCCTATAGGGCCAGAACAGTGAGCTTTCTCAGAACAAAAGAACTGTGCTTCCTACACACACGGGCCATGTCTAGTTCAACTCTCCTTAGGATACTGACAAGAACAGTAGCTCCTCTTCAGTCCAATTCACTGTACTTGCTGGGAACAGACGGGAGTGCTATTTGCACTATGTATGGCAATGGGAGCGCATAGTGACTCTTCTTACCACAAAACAACTCTTGCTTGTAGGACCAGAAACTGCATGTGATTCAACTCCATTAAGGACTGGGAAACAAATCCTAGCTCGCCTTACAAGAAACACACTCTACTTTTGAGAAAAGAGCACTCTTCTACTCTACTGTGTTTTCTATAGTGCCAGAACAGTGAGCTTAGTCAGAACAAAAGAAGTGTGATTCCTACACACACGGGCCATATTTAGTTCAATTGTGCTTAGGAAGCTGACAAGAAAGGTAGATCCTCTTCAGTCCAATACACTGTACATGCTGGGAACAGATGCCAGTGCTATTTTCCCTGTGTATGACAATGGGAGCAAAATAGTGACTCTTCTTACCAGCAAACAACTCTTGCTCTTAGGACCAGAAACTTCATGTAATTCAACCCCATTTAGGACTGGGAAACAAAAGCTAGCTTGCCTTACAAGAAACACACTCTGCTTTTGAGAAAAGAGCACTCTTCTACTCTACTGTGTTTCCTATAGGACCAGAACAGTGAGCTTGCTCAGAACAAAAGAACTGTGCTTCCTACACACGGGACATATCTAGTTCATCTCTGCTTAGGATACTGACAAGAACAGTAGGTCCTCTTCAGTCCAATTCACTGTACTTGCTGGGAACAGACAGGAGTGCTATTTGCACTGTGTATGGCAATGGGAGCGCATAGTGACTCTTCTTACCACAAAACAACTCTTGCTTGTAGGACCAGAAACTGCATGTGATTCAACTCCATTAAGGACTGGGAAACAAATCCTAGCTCGCCTTACAAGAAACACACTCTGCTTTTGAGAAAAGAGCACTCTTCTACTCTACTGTGTTTTCTATAGTGCCAGAACAGTGAGCTTACTGAGGACAAAACAACTGTGCTTCCTACACACAGGGGACATAACTAGTTCTACTCTGCTTAGGAAACTGACAAGAACAGTAGCTCCTCTTCAGTCCAATACACTGTACTTTCTGGGAACAGACGCGAGTGCTATTTGCACTGTGTATGGCAATGGGAGCGCAATAGTTACTCTTCTTACCAGAAAACAACTCTTGCTTGAAGGACCAGAACTTCATGGGATTCAACTCCATTTCTTACTGAGAAACAAACACTAGCTCGCCTTACAAGGAACACAGTATGCTTTTGAGAAAAGAGCACTCTTCTACTCTACTGTGTTTCCTAGATTGCCAGAACAGTGAGCTTGCTCAGAACAAAAGAACTGTGCTTCCTACACACACGGCCATATCTAGTTCAATTCTGCTTAGTAAACTGACAAGAACAGTAGATCCTCTTCAGTCCAATACACTGTACATGCTGGGAACAGACGCCAGTGCTATTTGCCCTGTGTATGACAATGGGAGTGCAATAGTGACTCTTATTACCATAAAACAACTCTTGCTCATAGGACCAAAAACTGGATGTGATTCAACTCCATTTAGGACTAGGAAACAAACGCTAGCTCGCCTTACAAGAAAAACACTCTGGTTTTGAGAAGAGAGCACTCTTCGACTCAACTATGTTTCCTATAAGGCCAGAACAGTGAGCTTGCTGAGAACAAAAGAACGGTGCTTCCTACACTCACGGGCCATATATAGTTCAACTCTGCTTAGGAAACTGACAAGAACAGTAGCTCCTCTTCAGTCCAATAGACTGTACTTGCTCGGAACAGACTTGAGTGCTATTTGCACTGTGTATGGCAATGGGAGCACAATAGTGATTCTTCTTACCAGAAAACAACTCTTGCTCGTAGGACCAAAAACTGCATGACATTCAACTCCATGTAGGACTGGGAAACAAACACTAACTCGCCTTAAATGAAACACACTCTGCTTTTGAGAAATGAGCATTCTTCTACTCTACTGTGTTTTCTATAGGGCCAGAACAGTGAGTTTGCTCAGAACAAAAGAACTGTATTTCCTACACACACGGGCCGTATCTAGTTCAACTCTGCTTAGGAAACTGACAAGAATAGTAGCTCCTCTTCAGTCCAATATATTGTACTTGCTGGGAACAGACGCGAGTGCTATTTGCACTATGTATGGCAATGGGAGCACAATAGTGACTCTTCTTACCAGAAAATTATTCTTGCTCGTAGGACCGGAAACTGCATGTGATTCAACTCCATTTAGGACTGAAAAACAAATGCTAGCTCGCCTTACAAGAAACACACTCTGCTATTAGAAAAGAGCACTCATTTACTCTACTGTGTTTTCTATAGGGCCAGAACAGTGAGCTTGCTCAGAAAAAAAGAAATGTGCTTCTTACACACACAGGCCATATCTAGTTCAACTCTGCTTAGGAAACTGACAGGAACAGTAGCTCCTCTTCAGTCCAATACTCTGTACTTGCTGGGAACAGACGCGAGTGCTATTTGCACTATGTATCACAATGAGAGCGCAATATTGACTTTCCTTTACCAGAAAAAAGTCTTGCTCGTAGGCCCAAAAACTGCATGTTATTCAACTACATTTAGGACTGGGAAACAAACGGTAGCTCACCTTACAAGAAACACACTCTGCTTTTGAGAAAAGAGCACTCTTCTACTCTACTGTGTTTCCTATAGGGTCAGAACAGTGAGCTGGCTCAGAACAAAAGAACTGTGCTTCCTACATACACAGGTCATATCTAGTTCAACTCTGCTTACGAAAATGACAAGAACAGTAGCTCCTCTTCAGTCCAAAAACTGTACTTGCTAGGAACAGACGAGAGTACTATTTGCACTGTGTATGGCAATGGGAGCGCAATAGTGACTCTTCTTACCAGAAAACAATTCTTCCTCATAGGACCAGAAACTGCATGTGATTCAACTCCATTTAGGACTGGGAAACAAACGCTAGCTTGCCTTACATGAAACACACTCTGCTTTTGAGAAAAAAGCACTGTTCTACTGTACTGTGTTTCCTATAGGGCCAGAACATTGAGCTTGCTCAGAACAAAAGAACTGTGCTTCCTACACACAGGGGCCATGTCTAGTTCAACTCTGCTTTGGATACTGACAAGAACAGTAGCTCCTCTTCAGTCCAATTCACTGTACTTGCTGGGAACAGACGGGAGTGCTATTTGCACTTTGTATGGCAAAGGGAGCACATAGTGACTCTTCTTACCAAAAAACAACTCTTGCTTGTAGGACCAGAAACTGCATGTGATTCAAATCTATTAAGGACTGGGAAACCAATCCTAGCTCGCCTTACAAGAAACACACTCTGCTTTTGAGAAAAGAGCACTCTTCTACTCTACTGTGTTTTCTATAGTGTCAGAACAGTGAGCTTACTCAGGACAAAACAACTGTGCTTCCTACACACAGGGGACATAACTAGTTCAACTCTGCTTAGGAAACTGACAAGGACCGTAGCTCCTCTTCAGTCCAATACACTGTACATTCTGGGAACAGACGCCAGTGCTATTTGCCCCGTGTATGACAATGGGAGTGCAATAGTGACTCTTCTTACCATAAAACAACGCTTGCTCATAGGACCAAAAACTGCATGTGATTCAACTCCATTCAGGACTGGGAAACAAACGCTAGCTCGCCTTACAAGAAAAAGACTCTGGTTTTGAGAAAAGAGCACTCTTCTACTCAACTATTTTTCCTATAAGGCCAGAACAGTGAGCTTGCTGAGAACAAAAGAACGGTGCTTCCTACACTCACGGGCCATATCTAGTTCAACTCTGCTTAGGAAACTGACAAGAACAGTAGCTCCTCTTCAGTCCAATACACTGTACTTGCTCGGAACAGACGTGAGTGCTATTTGCACTGTGTATGGCAATGGGAGCTCAATAGTTATTCTTCTTACCAGAAAACAACTCTTGCTCGTAGGATCAAAAACTGCATGGCATTCAACTCCATGTAGGACTGGGAAACAAACACTAACTCGCCTTAAATGAAACACACTCTGCTTTTGAGAAATGAGCATTCTCTACTCTACTGTGTTTCCTATAGGGCCAGAACAGTGAGTTTGCTCAGAACAAAAGAACTGTGGTTCCTACACACACGGGCCATATCTAGTTCAACTCTGCTTAGGAACCTGACAAGAACAGTAGCTCCTCTTCAGTCCAATACACTGTACTTGCTGGGAACAGACGCGAGTGCTATTTGCACTATGTATGGCAATGGGAGCACAATAGTGACTCTTCTTACCAGAAAATTATTCTTGCTCGTAGGACCGGAAACTGCATGTGATTCAACTCCATTTAGGACTGGAAAACAAATGCTAGCTCGCCTTACGAGAAACACACTCTGCTTTTGAGAGAAGAGCACTCATTTTCTCTACTGTGTTTCCTATAGGGCCAGAACAGTGAGCTTGCTCAGAAAAAAAGAACTGTGCTTCTTACACACACGGGCCATATCTAGTTCAACTCTGCTTAGGAAACTGACAAGAACAGTAGCTCCTCTTCAGCCCAATACACTGTACTTGCTGGGAACAGACGCGAGTGCTATTTGCACTGTGTATCACAATGAGAGCGCAATATTGACTTTCCTTAACAGAAAAAACTCTTGCACGTAGGCCCAAAAACTGCATGTGATTCAACTCCATTTAGGACTGGGAAACAAACGGAAGCTCACCTTACAAGAAACACACTCTGCTTTTGAGAAAAGAGCACTCTTCTACTCTACTGTGTTTCCTATAGGGCCAGAACAGTGAGCTTGCTCAGAACAAAAGAACTGTGCTTCCTACATACACAGGTCATATCTAGTTCAACTCTGCTTAGGAAACTGACAAGAACAGTAGCTCCTCTTCAGTCCAAAAACTGTACTTGCTAGGAACAGACGAGAGTGCTATTTGCACTGTGTATGGCAATCAGAGCGCAATAGTGACTTTCCTTACCAGAAAACAATTCATCCTCGTAGGACCAAAATCTGCATGTGATTCAACTCAGTTTAGGACTGGAAAACAAACGCTAGCTCGCCTTACAAGAAACACACTCTGCTTTTGAGAAAAGAGCACTCTTCTACTCTACTGTTTTTTCTATAGGGTCCAAACAGTGAGCTTGCTCAGAACAAAAGAACTGTGCTTCCTACATACAGAGGTCATATCTAGTGCAACTCTGCTTAGGAAACTGACAAGAACAGTAGCTCCTCAGCATTCCAATACACTGTACTTGCTCGGAACAGACGTGTGTGCTCTTTGCACTGTTTATGGCAATGGGAGCGCAATAGTGACTCTTCTTACCAGAAAACAACTCTTGCTCGTAGGCCAGAAACTGCATGGGATTCAACTCCATTTAGGACTGGGAAACAAACGCTAGCTTGCCTTACATGAAACAAACTCTGTTTTTGAGAAAAGAGCACTCATTTACTCTACTGTGTTTCCTATAGGGCCAGAACAGTGAGCTTGCTCAGAACAAAACAAATGTGATTCCTACACACACGGGCCATATTTAGTTCAATTGTGCTTAGGAAACTGACAAGAAAGGTAGATCCTCTTTAGTCCAATACACTGCACATGCTGGGAACAGACGCCAGTGCTATTTGCCCTGTGAATGACAATGAGAGCACAATAGTGACTCTTCTTACCAGCAAACAACTCTTGCTCGCAGGACCAGAAACTTCATGTGATTCAACTCCATTTAGGACTGGGAAACAAACGCTAGCTCGCCTTACAAGAAACACACTCTGCTTTTGAGAAAAGAGCACTCTTCTACTCTACTGTGTTTCCTATAGGACCAGAACAGTGAGCTTGCTCAGAACAAAAGAACTGTGCTTCCTACACACACGGGCCATATCTAGTTCAACTCTGCTTAGGATACTGACAAGAACAGTAGCTCCTATTCAGTCCAATTCACTGTACTTGCTTGGAACAGACAGGAGTGCTATTTGCACTGTGTATGGCAATGGGAGCGCATAGTGACTCTTCTTACCACAAAAAAACTCTTACTTGTAGGACCAGAAACTATGTGATTCAACTCCATTAAGAACTGGGAAACAAATCCTAGCTCGCCTTACAAGAAAAACATTCTGCTTTTGAGAAAAGATCACTCTTCTACTCTAGTGTGTTTTCTATGGGGTCCGAACAATGAGCTTGCTCAGAACAAAAGAACTGTGTTTTCTACACACACGCGCCATATCTAGTTCAACTCTGCTTAGGAAACTGACAAGAACAGTAGCTCCTCTTCAGTCCAATACACTGTACTTGGTGGGAACAGACGCGAGTGCTATTTGCACTGTGTATCGCAATGAGTGCGCAATATTAACTTTCCTTACCAGAAAACAACTCTTGCTCGTGGGACCAAAAACTGCATGTGATTCAACTCCATTTAGGACTGGGAAACAAACGGTCACTCACCTTACAAGAAACACACTCTGCTTTTGAGAGAAGAGCACTCATTTTCTCTACTGTGTTTCCTATAGGGCCAGAACAGTGAGCTTGCTCAGAAAAAAAGAACTGTGCTTCTTACACACACAGGCCATATCTAGTTCAACTCTGCTTAGGAAACTGACAAGAACAGTAGCTCCTCTTCAGTCCAATACACTGTACTTGCTGGGAACAGACGCGAGTGCTATTTGCACTGTGTATCACAATGAGAGCGCAATATTGACTTTCCTTAACAGAAAAAACTCTTGCACGTAGGCCCAAAAACTGCATGTGATTCAACTCCATTTAGGACTGGGAAACAAACGGTAGCTCACCTTACAAGAAACACACTCTGCTTTTGAGAAAAGAGCACTCTTCTACTCTACTGTGTTTCCTATAGGGCCAGAACAGTGAGCTTGCTCAGAACAAAAGAACGGTGCTTCCTACATACACAGGTCATATCTAGTTCAACTCTGCTTAAGAAACTGACAAGAACAGTAGCTCCTCTTCAGTCCAATAACTGTACTTGCTAGGGACAGACGAGAGTGCTATTTGCACTGTGTATGGCAATCGGAGCGCAATAGTGACTTTCCTTACCAGAAAACAATTCATCCTCGTAGGACCAAAATCTGCATGTGATTCAACTCAGTTTAGGACTGGAAAACAAATGCTAGCTCGCCTTACAAGAAACACACTCTGCTTTTGAGAAAAGAGCACTCTTCTACTCTACTGTGTTTCCTATACGGTCCAAACAGTGAGCTTGCTCAGAACAAAAGAACTGTGCTTCCTACATACAGAGGTCATATCTAGTTCAACTCTGCTTAGGAAACTGACAAGAACAGTAGCTCCTCTTCATTCCAATACACTGTACTTGCTCGGAACAGACGTGTGTGCTCTTTGCACTGTTTATGGCAATGGGAGCGCAATAGTGACTCTTCTTACCAGAAAACAACTTTTGCTCGTAGGCCAGAAACTGCATGGGATTCAACTCCATTTAGGACTGGGAAACAAACGCTAGCTTGCCTTACATGAAACAAACTCTGTTTTTGAGAAAAGAGCACTCATTTACTCTACTGTGTTTCCTATAGGGCCAGAACAGTGAGCTTGCTCAGAACAAAAGAAATGTGATTCCTACACACACGGGCCATATTTAGTTCAATTGTGCTTAGGAAACTGACAAGAAAGGTAGATCCTCTTCAGTCCAATACACTGCACATGCTGGGAACAGACGCCAGTGCTATTTGCCCTGTGAGTGACAATGGGAGCACAATAGTGACTCTTCTTACCAGCAAACAACTCTTGCTCGCAGGACCAGAAACTTCATGTGATTCAACTCCATTTAGGACTGGGAAACAAACGCTAGCTCGCCTTACAAGAAACACACTCTGCTTTTGAGAAAAGAGCACTCTTCTACTCTACTGTGTTTTCTATGGGGTCCGAACAATGAGCTTGCTCAGAACAAAAGAAATGTGTTTCCTACACACCCTCGCCATATCTAGTTCAACTCTGCTTAGGAAACTGACAAGAACAGTAGCTCCTCTTCAGTCCAATACACTGTACTTGCTGGGAACAGACGCGAGTGCTATTTGCACTGTGTATCGCAATGAGTGCGCAATATTAACTTTCCTTACCAGAAAACAACTCTTGCTCGTGGGACCAAAAACTGCATGTGATTCAACTCCATTTAGGACTGGGAAACAAACGGTAGCTCACCTTACAAGAAACACACTCTGCTTTTGAGAAAAGAGCACTCTTTTACTCGACTGTGTTTCCTATAGTGCCAGAAGAACAGTTACGTTGCTCAGAACAAAAGAACTGTGCATCCAACACACAGGGGCCATATCTAGTTCAACTCAGCTTAGGAAACTGACAAGAACAGTAGCTCCTCTTCAGTCCAAAAACTGTACTTGCTAGGAACAGACGAGAGTGCTATTTGCACTGTGTATGGCAATGGGAGCACAATAGTGACTTTCCTTACCAGAAAACAATTCATCTTCGTAGGACCTAAAATTGTATGTTATTCAACTCAATTTAGGACTGGAAAACAAACGCTAGCTCGCCTTACAAGAAACACACTCTGCTTTTGAGAAAAGAGCACTCTTCTACTCTACTGTGTTTCCTATAGGGCCAGAACAGTGAGCTTGCTCAGAACAAAAGAACTGTGCTTCCAACACACAGGGGCCATATCTAGTTCAACTCTGCTTTGGAAAGTGACAAGAACAGTAGCTCCTCTTCAGTCCAATACACTGTACTTGCTGGGAACAGACGCGAGTGCTATTTGCACTGTGTATGGCAATGGGAGCACAATAGTGACTCTTCTTACCAGAAAATAATTCTTCCTCATAGGACCAGAAACTACATGTGATTCAACTCCATTTAGGACCGGGAAACAAACGCTAGCTCACGTTACATGAAACACACCCTGCTTTTGAGAAAAGAGCACTCTTCTACTCTACTGTGTTTCCTACAGGGCCACAACAGTGAGCTTGCTCAGAACAAAAGAACTTTGCTTCCTACATACGCAGGTCATATCCAGTTCAACTCTGCTTAGGAAACTGACAAGAACAGTAGATCCTCTTCAGTCCAATACACTGTACTTGCTGGGACCAGACGCCAATGCTATTTGCACTGTGTATTACAAAGGAGGCACAATAGTGACTCTTCTTACCAGAAAACAACTCTTGCTCGTAGGACCAGAAACTGCATGTGATTCAACTCCATTTAGGACTGGGAAACATACGGTAGCTCGCCTTACAAGAAACACATTCTGCTTTTGAGAAATGAGCACTCTTCTACTCTAATGTGTTTCCTATGGTGCCTGAACAGTTAGCTTGCTCAGAACAAATGAACTGTGCTTCCTACACACACGGCCATATCTAGTTCAATTCTGCTTAGGAAACTGACAAGAACAGTAGATCCTCTTCAGTCCAATACACTGTACATGCTGGGAACAGACGCCAGTGCTCTTTGCCCTGTGTATGAAAATAGGAGCACAACAGTGACTCTTCTTACCAAAAAACAACTCTTGCTCATAGGACCAGAAACTGCATTTGACTCAACTCCATTTAAGACTGGGAAAGAAACGCTCGCTCGCCTTACAAGAAAGACACTCTCCTTTTGAGAAAAGAGCACTCTTCTGCTCTACTGTGTTTCGTATAGGGCAAGAACAGTGAGCTTGCTCAGAACAAAAGAATGGTGCTTCCTACACACACGGGCCATATCTAGTTCAACTCTGCTTAGGAAACTGACAAGAACAGTAGCTCCTCTTCAGTCCAATACACTGTACTTGCTCGGAACAGACGTGAGTGCTATTTGCACTGTGTATGGCAATAGGAGCGCAATAGTGACTCTTCTTACCAGAAAACAACTCTTGCTCGTGGAACCTAAAACTGCATGGGATTCAACTCCATGTAGGACTGGAAAACAAACACTAACTTGCCTTAAATGCAACACACTCTGCTTTTGAGAAAAGAGCACTCTTCTACTCTACTGTGTTTCCTATAGGGCCAGAACAGTGAGCTTGCTCAGAACAAAAGAACTGTGCTTCCTACAACACACAGTCCATATCTAGTTCAACTCTGCTTTGGAAACTGACAAGAACAGTAGATCCTCTTCAGTCCAATACACTGTACATGCTGAGAACAGAAGCCAGTGCTATTTGCCCTGTGTACAAAAATGGGAGTGTAATAGTGACTCTTCTTACCAGAAAACAACTCTTGCTAGTAGGACCAAAAACTGCATGTGATTCAACTCCATTTAGGACTTGGAAACAAACGCTAGCTTGCCTTACAAGAAACACATTCTGCTTTTGAGAAAAGAGCATTCATCTACTCTACTGTGTTTATATGGGTCCGAACAGTGAGCTTGCTCAGAACAAAAGAACTGTGCTTCCTACACACACGGGCCATATCTAGTTCAACTCTGCTTAGGAAACTAACAAGAACAGTAGCACCTCTTCAGTCAAATACACTATACTTGATGGGAACAGACGCGACTGCTATTTGTACTTTGTTTGGCAATGGGAGCACAATAGTGACTCTTCTTACCAGAAAACAACTCTTGCTCGTAGGACAAGAAAATGCTTGTGATTCAACTCTATTTAGGACTGAGAAACAAACGCTAGCTCGCCTTAAAAGAAACACACTCTGGTTTTGAGAAAAGAGCACTCTTCTACTCAACTTTGTTTCCTATAAGGCCAGAACAGTGAGCTTGCTGAGAACAAAAGAAGGGTGCTTCCTAAACACAGGGGCCATATCTAATTCAACTCTGCTAAAGAAACTGACAAGAACAGTAGCTCCTCTTCAGTCCAATACACTGTACTTGCTCGGAACAGACGTGAGTGCTATGTGCACTGTGTATGGCAATGGGAGCGCAATAGTGATTCTTCTTACCAGAAAACAACTCTTGCTTGTAGGACCTAAAACTGCATGGGATTCAAATCCATGTAGGACTGGGAAACAAACACTAGCTCGCCTTACAAGAAACACACTCTGCTTTTGAGAAAAGATCACTCTTCTACTCTACTGTGTTTCCTATAGTGCCAGAACAGTTAGCATGCTCAGGACAAAAGAACTGTGCTTCCTACACACACGGCCATATCTAGTTCAACTCTGCTTAGGAAACTGAACAAGAACAGTAGATCCTCTTCAGTCCAAAAACTGTACTTGCTAGGAACAGACGAGAGTGCTATTTGCACTGTGTATGGCAAAGGGAGCGCAATAGTGACTCTTCTTACCAGAAAACAATTCTTCCTCAAAAGACCAGAAACTGCATGTGATTCAACTCCATTTAGGACTGGGAAACAAACGCTAGCTCGCCTTACATGAAACACACTCTGCTTTTGAGAAAAGAGCACTCTTCTACTCTACTGTTTTTCCTATAAGGCCAGAACAGTGAGCTTGCTCAGGACAAAAGAACTGTGCTTCCTAAATACACAGGTCATATCTAGTTCAACTCTGCTTAGAAAACTGACAAGAACAGTAGCTCTTCTTCAGTCCAATACACTGTACTTGCTCGGAAAAGACGTGAGTGCTATTTGCACTGTGTATGGCAATGGGAGCTCAATAGTGACTCTTCTTACCAGAAAACAACTCTTGCTCGTAGGACCAAAAACTGCATGGGATTCAACTCCATGTAGGACTGGAAATCAAACACTAACTCGCCTTAAATGAAACACACTCTGCTTTTGAGAAATGAGAATTCTTCTACTCTACTGTGATTCCTATAGTGCCAGAACAGTTAGCTTGCTCAGAACAAAAGAACTGTGCTTCCAACACACAGGGGCCATATCTAGTTTAACTCTGCTTAGGAAACTGACAGGAACAGTAGCTCCTCTTCTGTCCAAAAACTGTACTTGCTAGGAACAGACGAGAGTACTATTTGCACTGTGTATGGCAATGGGAGCACAATAGTGACTCTTCTTACCAGAAAACAACTCTTGCTCATAGGACCAAAATCTGCATTTGTTTCAACTCAATTTAGGACTGGAAAACAAACGCTAGCTCGCCTTACAAGAAACACACTCTGGTTTTGAGAAAAGAGCACTCTTCTACTCTACTGTGTTTCCTAAGGGGTCCAAACAGTGAGCTTGCTCAGAACAAAAGAACTGTGCTTCCTACACACACGGGCCATATCTAGTTCAACTCTGCATAGGAAACTGACAAGAACAGTAGCTCCTCTTCAGTCCAAAAACTGTACTTGCTGGGAACAGACGAGAGTGCTATTTGCACTGTGTATCACAATGAGAGCACAATAGTGACTCTTCTTACCAGAAAACAACTCTTGCTCGTATGAATCAAAAACTGCATGTGATTCAACTTCATTTAGGACTGGGAAACAAACGGTAGCTCACCTTACAAGAAACACACTCTGCTTTTGAGAAAAGAGCACTCTTCTTCTCTACTGTGTTTCCTATAGGGCCAGAACAGTGAGCTTGCTCAGAACAAAAGAACTGTGCTTCCTACATACACAGGTCATATCTAGTTCAACTCTGCTTAGGATCCTGACAAGTACAGTAGCTCCTCTTCAGTCCAATACACTGTACCTTCTGGGAACAGACGCGAGTGCTATTTGCACTGTGTATGGCAATGGGAGCGCAATAGTGACTCTTCTTACCAGAAAACAATTCTTCCTCGTAGGACCAGAAACTGCATGTGATTCAACTCCATTTAGGACTGGGAAACAAACGCTAGCTTGCCTTATATGAAACACACTCTGCTTTTGAGAAAAGAGCACTCTTCTACTCTACTGTGTTTCCTATAGGGCCAGAACAGTGAGCTTGCTCAGAACAAAAGAACTGTGCTTCCTACACACAAGGGCCATATCTAGTTCAACTCTGCTTAGGAACCTGACAAGAACAGTAGCTCCCCTTCAGTCCAATACACTGTACTTGCTGGGAACAGACGCGAGTGCTATTTGTACTGTGTATGGCAATTGGAGCACAATAGTGACTCGTCTTACCAGAAAACAACACTTGCTCGTAGGACAAAAAACTGCATGTGACTCAACTCCATTTAGCACAGGGAAACAAACGCTAGCTCGCCTTACAAGAAACACACTCTGCTTTTGAGAAAAGAGCACTCTTTTACTCTACTGTGTTTCCTATAGTGCCAGAAGAACAGTTAGGTTGCGCAGAACAAAAGAACTGTGCATCCAACACACAGGGGCCATATCTAGTTCAACTCAGCTTAGGAAACTGACAAGAACAGTAGCTCCTCTTCAGTCCAAAAACTGTACTTGCTAGGAACAGACGAGAGTGCTATTTGCACTGTGTATGGCAATGGGAGCGCAATAGTGACTTTCCTTACCAGAAAACAATTCATCTTCGTAGGACCTAAAATTGTATGTGATTCAACTCAATTTAGGACTGGAAAACAAACG
>NW_026738125.1:0-24946 GCF_949786415.1 Peromyscus eremicus
GAGCAAGCTCACTGTTCTGGCCCTATAGGAAACACAGGAGAGTAGAAGAGTGCTGTTTTCTCAAAAGCAGAGTGTGTTTCTTGCAAGGCGAGCTAGCGTTTGTTTCCCAGTCCTAAACGGAGTTGAATCCCATGCAGTTTCTGGTCCTACGAGCAAGATTTGTTTTCTGCAAAGAAGAGTCACTAATGCGCTCCCATTGCCATACACAGTGCAAATAGCACTCGCGTCTGTTCCCAGCAAGTACAGTGTATTGGACTGAAGAGAAGCTACTGTTCTTGTCAGTTTCCTAAGCAGAGTTGAACTAGATATGCCCCGTGTGTGTAGGAAGCACAATTCTTTTGTTCTGAGCAAGCTCACTGTTCTGGCCCTATAGGAAACACAGGAGAGTAGAAGAGTGCTGTTTTCTCAAAAGCAGAGTGTGTTTCTTGCAAGGCGAGCTAGCGTTTCTTTCCCAGTCCTAAACGGAGTTGAATCCCATGCAGTTTCTGGTCCTACGAGCAAGATTTGTTTTCTGCAAAGAAGAGTCACTATTGCGCTCCCATTGCCATACACAGTGCAAATAGCACTCGCGTCTGTTCCCAGCAAGTACAGTGTATTGGACTGAAGAGAAGCTACTGTTCTTGTCAGTTTCCTAAGCAGAGTTGAACTAGATATGCCCCGTGTGTGTAGGAAGCACAGTTCTTTTGTTCTGAGCAAGCTCACTGTTCTGGCCCTATAGGAAACACAGGAGAGTAGAAGAGTGCTGTTTTCTCAAAAGCAGAGTGTGTTTCTTGCAAGGCGAGCTAGCGTTTGTTTCCCAGTCCTAAACGGAGTTGAATCCCATGCAGTTTCTGGTCCTACGAGCAAGAGTTGTTTTCTGCTAAGAAGAGTCACGTTTGCGCTCCCATTGCCATACACAGTGCAAATAGCCCTCGCGTCTGTTCCCAGCAAGTACAGTGTATTGGACTGAAGAGAAGCTACTGTTCTGGTCAGTTTCCTAAGCAGAGTTGAACTAGATATGCCCCTTGTGTGTAGGAAGCACAGTTCTTTTGTTCTGAGCAAGCTCACTGTTCTGGCCCTATAGGAAACACAGGAGAGTAGAAGAGTGCTGTTTTCTCAAAAGCAGAGTGTGTTTCTTGCAAGGCGAGCTAGCGTTTGTTTCCCAGTCCTAAACGGAGTTGAATCCCATGCAGTTTCTGGTCCTACGAGCAAGATTTGTTTTCTGCAAAGAAGAGTCACTAATGCGCTCCCATTGCCATACACAGTGCAAATAGCACTCGCGTCTGTTCCCAGCAAGTACAGTGTATTGGACTGAAGAGAAGCTACTGTTCTTGTCAGTTTCCTAAGCAGAGTTGAACTAGATATGCCCCGAGTGTGTAGGAAGCACAGTTCTTTTTTTCTGAGCAAGCTCAATGTTCTGGCCCTATAGGAAACACAGGAGAGTAAGAAGAGTGCTGTTTTCTCAAAAGCAGAGTGTGTTTCTTGCAAGGCGAGCTAGCGTTTGTATCCCAGTCCTAAACGGAGTTGAATCCCATGCAGTTTCTGGTCCTACGAGCAAGAGTTGTTTTCTGCTAAGAAGAGTCACTATTGCGCTCCCATTGCCATACACAGTGCAAATAGCACTCGCGTCTGTTCCCAGCAAGTACAGTGTATTGGACTGAAGAGAAGCTACTGTTCTTGTCAGTTTCCTAAGCAGAGTTGAACTAGATATGCCCCGAGTGTGTAGGTAGCACAGTTCTTTTGTTCTGAGCAAGCTCACTGTTCTGGCCCTATAGGAAACACAGGAGAGTAGAAGAGTGCTGTTTTCTCAAAAGCAGAGTGTGTTTCTTGCAAGGCGAGCTAGCGTTTGTTTCCCAGTCCTAAACGGAGTTGAATCCCATGCAGTTTCTGGTCCTACGAGCAAGAGTTGTTTTCTGCTAAGAAGAGTCACTATTGCGCTCCCATTGCCATACACAGCGCAAATAGCACTCGTGTCTGTTCCCAGCAAGTACAGTGTATTGGACTGAAGAGAAGCTACTGTTCTTGTCAGTTTCCTAAGTAGAGTTGAACTAGATATGCCCCTTGTGTGTAGGAAGCACAGTTCTTTTCTTCTGAGCAAGCTCACTGTTCTGGCCCTATAGGAAACACAGGAGAGTAGAAGAGTGCTGTTTTCTCAAAAGCAGAGTGTGTTTCTTGCAAGGCGAGCTAGCGTTTCTTTCCCAGTCCTAAACGGAGTTGAATCCCATGCAGTTTCTGGTCCTACGAGCAAGATTTGTTTTCTGCAAAGAAGAGTCACTATTGCGCTCCCATTGCCATACACAGTGCAAATAGCACTCGCGTCTGTTCCCAGCAAGTACAGTGTATTGGACTGAAGAGAAGCTACTGTTCTTGTCAGTTTCCTAAGCAGAGTTGAACTAGATATGCCCCGTGTGTGTAGGAAGCACAGTTCTTTTGTTCTGAGCAAGCTCACTGTTCTGGCCCTATAGGAAACACAGGAGAGTAGAAGAGTGCTGTTTTCTCAAAAGCAGAGTGTGTTTCTTGCAAGGCGAGCTAGCGTTTGTTTCCCAGTCCTAAACGGAGTTGAATCCCATGCAGTTTCTGGTCCTACGAGCAAGAGTTGTTTTCTGCTAAGAAGAGTCACGTTTGCGCTCCCATTGCCATACACAGTGCAAATAGCCCTCGCGTCTGTTCCCAGCAAGTACAGTGTATTGGACTGAAGAGAAGCTACTGTTCTGGTCAGTTTCCTAAGCAGAGTTGAACTAGATATGCCCCTTGTGTGTAGGAAGCACAGTTCTTTTGTTCTGAGCAAGCTCACTGTTCTGGCCCTATAGGAAACACAGGAGAGTAGAAGAGTGCTGTTTTCTCAAAAGCAGAGTGTGTTTCTTGCAAGGCGAGCTAGCGTTTCTTTCCCAGTCCTAAACGGAGTTGAATCCCATGCAGTTTCTGGTCCTACGAGCAAGATTTGTTTTCTGCAAAGAAGAGTCACTATTGCGCTCCCATTGCCATACACAGTGCAAATAGCACTCGCGTCTGTTCCCAGCAAGTACAGTGTATTGGACTGAAGAGAAGCTACTGTTCTTGTCAGTTTCCTAAGCAGAGTTGAACTAGATATGCCCCGTGTGTGTAGGAAGCACAGTTCTTTTGTTCTGAGCAAGCTCACTGTTCTGGCCCTATAGGAAACACAGGAGAGTAGAAGAGTGCTGTTTTCTCAAAAGCAGAGTGTGTTTCTTGCAAGGCGAGCTAGCGTTTGTTTCCCAGTCCTAAACGGAGTTGAATCCCATGCAGTTTCTGGTCCTACGAGCAAGAGTTGTTTTCTGCTAAGAAGAGTCACGTTTGCGCTCCCATTGCCATACACAGTGCAAATAGCCCTCGCGTCTGTTCCCAGCAAGTACAGTGTATTGGACTGAAGAGAAGCTACTGTTCTGGTCAGTTTCCTAAGCAGAGTTGAACTAGATATGCCCCTTGTGTGTAGGAAGCACAGTTCTTTTGTTCTGAGCAAGCTCACTGTTCTGGCCCTATAGGAAACACAGGAGAGTAGAAGAGTGCTGTTTTCTCAAAAGCAGAGTGTGTTTCTTGCAAGGCGAGCTAGCGTTTGTTTCCCAGTCCTAAACGGAGTTGAATCCCATGCAGTTTCTGGTCCTACGAGCAAGATTTGTTTTCTGCAAAGAAGAGTCACTAATGCGCTCCCATTGCCATACACAGTGCAAATAGCACTCGCGTCTGTTCCCAGCAAGTACAGTGTATTGGACTGAAGAGAAGCTACTGTTCTTGTCAGTTTCCTAAGCAGAGTTGAACTAGATATGCCCCGAGTGTGTAGGAAGCACAGTTCTTTTTTTCTGAGCAAGCTCAATGTTCTGGCCCTATAGGAAACACAGGAGAGTAAGAAGAGTGCTGTTTTCTCAAAAGCAGAGTGTGTTTCTTGCAAGGCGAGCTAGCGTTTGTATCCCAGTCCTAAACGGAGTTGAATCCCATGCAGTTTCTGGTCCTACGAGCAAGAGTTGTTTTCTGCTAAGAAGAGTCACTATTGCGCTCCCATTGCCATACACAGTGCAAATAGCACTCGCGTCTGTTCCCAGCAAGTACAGTGTATTGGACTGAAGAGAAGCTACTGTTCTTGTCAGTTTCCTAAGCAGAGTTGAACTAGATATGTCCCGAGTGTGTAGGTAGCACAGTTCTTTTGTTCTGAGCAAGCTCACTGTTCTGGCCCTATAGGAAACACAGGAGAGTAGAAGAGTGCTGTTTTCTCAAAAGCAGAGTGTGTTTCTTGCAAGGCGAGCTAGCGTTTGTTTCCCAGTCCTAAACGGAGTTGAATCCCATGCAGTTTCTGGTCCTACGAGCAAGAGTTGTTTTCTGCTAAGAAGAGTCACTATTGCGCTCCCATTGCCATACACAGCGCAAATAGCACTCGTGTCTGTTCCCAGCAAGTACAGTGTATTGGACTGAAGAGAAGCTACTGTTCTTGTCAGTTTCCTAAGTAGAGTTGAACTAGATATGCCCCTTGTGTGTAGGAAGCACAGTTCTTTTCTTCTGAGCAAGCTCACTGTTCTGGCCCTATAGGAAACACAGGAGAGTAGAAGAGTGCTGTTTTCTCAAAAGCAGAGTGTGTTTCTTGCAAGGCGAGCTAGCGTTTGTTTCCCAGTCCTAAACGGAGTTGAATCCCATCTGTTTCTGGTCCTACGAGCAAGAGTTGTTTTCTGCTAAGAAGAGTCACTATTGCGCTCCCATTGCCATACACAGTGCAAATAGCACTCGCGTCTGTTCCCAGCAAGTACAGTGTATTGGACTGAAGAGAAGCTACTGTTCTTGTCAGTTTCCTAAGCAGAGTTGAACTAGATATGCCCCGAGTGTGTAGGAAGCACAGTTCTTTTGTTCTGAGCAAGCTCAATGTTCTGGCCCTATAGGAAACACAGGAGAGTAAGAAGAGTGCTGTTTTCTCAAAAGGAGAGTGTGTTTCTTGCAAGGCGAGCTAGCGTTTGTTTCCCAGAACTAAACGGAGTTGAATCCCATGCAGTTTCTGGTCCTACGACCAAGAGTTGTTTTCTGCTAAGAAGAGTCACTATTGCGCTCCCATTGCCATACACAGTGCAAATAGCACTCGCGTCTGTTCCCAGCAAGTACAGTGTATTGGACTGAAGAGAAGCTACTGTTCTTGTCAGTTTCCTAAGCAGAGTTGAACTAGATATGCCCCGAGTGTGTAGGAAGCACAGTTCTTTTGTTCTGAGCAAGCTCACTGTTCTGGCCCTATAGGAAACACAGGAGAGTAGAAGAGTGCTGTTTTCTCAAAAGCATAGTGTGTTTCTTACAAGGCGAGCTAGCGTTTGTTTCCCAGTCCTAAACGGAGTTGAATCCCATGCAGTTTCTGGTCCTACGAGCAAGAGTTGTTTTCTGCTAAGAAGAGTCACTATTGCGCTCCCATTGCCATACACAGTGCAAATAGCACTCGCGTCTGTTCCCAGCAAGTACAGTGTATTGGACTGAAGAGAAGCTACTGTTCTTGTCAGTTTCCTAAGCAGAGTTGAACTAGATATGCCCCGTGTGTGTAGGAAGCACAATTCTTTTGTTCTGAGCAAGCTCACTGTTCTGGCCCTATAGGAAACACAGGAGAGTAGAAGAGTGCTGTTTTCTCAAAAGCAGAGTGTGTTTCTTGCAAGGCGAGCTAGCGTTTGTTTCCCAGTCCTAAACGGAGTTGAATCCCATGCAGTTTCTGGTCCTACGAGCAAGATTTGTTTTCTGCAAAGAAGAGTCACTATTGCGCTCCCATTGCCATACACAGTGCAAATAGCACTCGCGTCTGTTCCCAGCAAGTACAGTGTATTGGACTGAAGAGAAGCTACTGTTCTTGTCAGTTTTCTAAGCAGAGTTGAACTAGATATGCCCCGTGTGTGTAGGAAGCACAGTTCTTTTGTTCTGAGCATGCTCACTGTTCTGGCCCTATAGGAAACACAGGAGAGTAGAAGAGTGCTGTTTTCTCAAAAGCAGAGTGTGTTTCTTGCAAGGCGAGCTAGCGTTTGTTTCACAGTCCTAAACGGAGTTGAATCCCATGCAGTTTCTGGTCCTACGAGCAAGAGTTGTTTTCTGCTAAGAAGAGTCACTATTGCGCTCCCATTGCCATACACAGTGCAAATAGCACTCGGGTCTGTTCCCAGCAAGTACAGTGTATTGGACTGAAGAGAAGCTACTGTTCTTGTCAGATTCCTAAGCAGAGTTGAACTAGATATGCCCCGAGTGTGTAGAAAGCACAGTTCTTTTGTTCTGAGCAAGCTCAATGTTCTGGCCCTATAGGAAACACAGGAGAGTAAGAAGAGTGCTGTTTTCTCAAAAGGAGAGTGTGTTTCTTGCAAGGCGAGCTAGCGTTTGTTTCCCAGTCCTAAACGGAGTTGAATCCCATGCAGTTTCTGGTCCTACGACCAAGAGTTGTTTTCTGCTAAGAAGAGTCACTATTGCGCTCCCATTGCCATACACAGTGCAAATAGCACTCGCGTCTGTTCCCAGCAAGTACAGTGTATTGGACTGAAGAGAAGCTACTGTTCTTGTCAGTTTCCTAAGCAGAGTTGAACTAGATATGCCCCGAGTGTGTAGGAAGCACAGTTCTTTTGTTCTGAGCAAGCTCACTGTTCTGGCCCTATAGGAAACACAGGAGAGTAGAAGAGTGCTGTTTTCTCAAAAGCAGAGTGTGTTTCTTGCAAGGCGAGCTAGCGTTTGTTTCCCAGTCCTAAACGGAGTTGAATCCCATGCAGTTTCTGGTCCTACGAGCAAGAGTTGTTTTATGCTAAGAAGAGTCACTATTGCGCTCCCATTGCCATACACAGTGCAAATAGCACTCGCGTCTGTTCCCAGCAAGTACAGTGTATTGGACTGAAGAGAAGCTACTGTTCTTGTCAGTTTCCTAAGCAGAGTTGAACTAGATATGCCCCGTGTGTGTAGGAAGCACAATTCTTTTGTTCTGAGCAAGCTCACTGTTCTGGCCCTATAGGAAACACAGGAGAGTAGAAGAGTGCTGTTTTCTCAAAAGCAGAGTGTGTTTCTTGCAAGGCGAGCTAGCGTTTGTTTCCCAGTCCTAAACGGAGTTGAATCCCATGCAGTTTCTGGTCCTACGAGCAAGATTTGTTTTCTGCAAAGAAGAGTCACTATTGCGCTCCCATTGCCATACACAGTGCAAATAGCACTCGCGTCTGTTCCCAGCAAGTACAGTGTATTGGACTGAAGAGAAGCTACTGTTCTTGTCAGTTTTCTAAGCAGAGTTGAACTAGATATGCCCCGTGTGTGTAGGAAGCACAGTTCTTTTGTTCTGAGCATGCTCACTGTTCTGGCCCTATAGGAAACACAGGAGAGTAGAAGAGTGCTGTTTTCTCAAAAGCAGAGTGTGTTTCTTGCAAGGCGAGCTAGCGTTTGTTTCCCAGTCCTAAACGGAGTTGAATCCCATGCAGTTTCTGGTCCTACGAGCAAGAGTTGTTTTCTGCTAAGAAGTGTCACTATTGCGCTCCCATTGCCATACACAGCGCAAATAGCACTCGCGTCTGTTCCCAGCAAGTACAGTGTATTGGACTGAAGAGAAGCTACTGTTCTTGTCAGTTTCCTAAGCAGAGTTGAACTAGATATGCCCCTTGTGTGTAGGAAGCACAGTTCTTTTGTTCTGAGCATGCTCACTGTTCTGGCCCTATAGGAAACACAGGAGAGTAGAAGAGTGCTGTTTTCTCAAAAGCAGAGTGTGTTTCTTGCAAGGCGAGCTAGCGTTTGTTTCACAGTCCTAAACGGAGTTGAATCCCATGCAGTTTCTGGTCCTAGGAGCAAGAGTTGTTTTCTGCTAAGAAGAGTCACTATTGCGCTCCCATTGCCATACACAGTGCAAATAGCACTCGCGTCTGTTCCCAGCAAGTACAGTGTATTGGACTGAAGAGAAGCTACTGTTCTTGTCAGTTTCCTAAGCAGAGTTGAACTAGATATGCCCCGTGTGTGTAGGAAGCACAGTTCTTCTGTTTTGAGCAAGCTCAGTGTTCTGGCCCTATAGGAAACACAGGAGAGTAGAAGAGTGCTGTTTTCTCAAAAGCAGAGTGTGTTTCTTGTAAGGCGAGCTAGTGTTTGTTTCCCAGTCCTACACGGAGTTGAATCCCATGCAGTTTCTGGTCCTACGAGCAAGAGTTGTTTTCTGCTAAGAAGAGTCACTACTGTGCTCCCTTTGCCATACACAGTGCAAATAGCTCTCGCGTCTGTTCCCAGCAAGTACAGTGTATTGGACTGAAGAGAAGCTACTGTTCTTGTCAGTTTCCTAAGCAGAGTTGAACTAGATATGCCCCATGTGTGTAGGAAGCACAGTTCTTTTGTTCTGAGCAAGCTCAATGTTCTGGCCCTATAGGAAACACAGGAGAGTAGAAGAGTGCTGTTTTCTCAAGAGCAGAGTGTGTTTCTTGCAAGGCGAGCTAGCGTTTGTTTCCCAGTCGTAAACGGAGTTGAATCCCATGCAGTTTCTGGTCCTACGAGCAAGAGTTGTTTTCTGCTAAGAAGAGTCACTATTGCGCTCCCATTGCCATACACAGCGCATATAGCACTCGCGTCTGTTCCCAGCAAGTACAGTGTATTGGACTGAAGAGAAGCTACTGTTCTTGTCAGTTTCCTAAGCAGAGTTGAACTAGATATGCCCCGTGTGTGTAGGAAGCACAGTTCTTTTGTTCTGAGCAAGCTCACTGTTCTGGCCCTATAGGAAACACAGGAGAGTAGAAGAGTGCTGTTTTCTCAAAAGCAGAGTGTGTTTCTTGCAAGGCGAGCTAGCGTTTGTTTCCCAGTCCTAAACGGAGTTGAATCCCATGCAGTTTCTGGTCCTACGAGCAAGAGTTGTTTTCTGCTAAGAAGAGTCACTATTGCGCTCCCATTGCCATACACAGTGCAAATAGCACTCGTGTCTGTTCCCAGCAAGTACAGTCTATTGGACTGAAGAGAAGCTACTGTTCTTGTCAGTTTCCTAAGCAGAGTTGAACTAGATATGACCCGTGTGTGTAGGAAGCACAGTTCTTTTGTTCTGAGCAAGCTCACTGTTCTGGCCCTATAGGAAACACAGGAGAGTAGAAGAGTGCTGTTTTCTCAAAAGCAGAGTGTGTTTCTTGCAAGGCGAGCTAGCGTTTGTTTCCCAGTCCTAAACGGAGTTGAATCCCATGCAGTTTCTGGTCCTACGAGCAAGAGTTGTTTTCTGCTAAGAAGAGTCACTATTGCGCTCCCATTGCCATACACAGTGCAAATAGCACTCGCGTCTGTTCCCAGCAAGTACAGTGTATTGGACTGAAGAGAAGCTACTGTTCTTGTCAGTTTCCTAAGCAGAGTTGAACTAGATATGCCCCGTGTGTGTAGGAAGCACAGTTCTTTTGTTCTGAGCAAGCTCACTGTTCTGGCCGTATAGGAAACACAGGAGAGTAGAAGAGTGCTGTTTTCTCAAAAGCAGAGTGTGTTTCTTGCAAGGCGAGCTAGCGTTTGTTTCCCAGTCCTAAACGGAGTTGAATCCCATGCAGTTTCTGGTCCTACGAGCAAGAGTTGTTTTCTGCTAAGAAGTGTCACTATTGCGCTCCCATTGCCATACACAGCGCAAATAGCACTCGCGTCTGTTCCCAGCAAGTACAGTGTATTGGACTGAAGAGAAGCTACTGTTCTTGTCAGTTTCCTAAGCAGAGTTGAACTAGATATGCCCCTTGTGTGTAGGAAGCACAGTTCTTTTGTTCTGAGCATGCTCACTGTTCTGGCCCTATAGGAAACACAGGAGAGTAGAAGAGTGCTGTTTTCTCAAAAGCAGAGTGTGTTTCTTGCAAGGCGAGCTAGCGTTTGTTTCCCAGTCCTAAACGGAGTTGAATCCCATGCAGTTTCTGGTCCTACGAGCAAGAGTTGTTTTCTGCTAAGAAGAGTCACTATTGCGCTCCCATTGCCATACACAGTGCAAATAGCACTCGCGTCTGTTCCCAGCAAGTACAGTGTATTGGACTGAAGAGAAGCTACTGTTCTTGTCAGTTTCCTAAGCAGAGTTGAACTAGATATGCCCCGTGTGTGTAGGAAGCACAGTTTTTTTGTTCTGAGCAAGCTCACTGTTCTGGTCCTATAGGAAACACAGGAGAGTAGAAGAGTGCTGTTTTCTCAAAAGCAGAGTGTGTTTCTTGCAAGGCGAGCTAGCGTTTGTTTCCCAGTCCTAAACGGAGTTGAATCCCATGCAGTTTCTGGTCCTATGAGCAAGAGTTGTTTTCTGCTAAGAAGAGTCACTATTGCGATCCCATTGCCATACACAGTGCAAATAGCACTCGTGTCTGTTCCCAGCAAGTACAGTGTATTGGACTGAAGAGAAGCTACTGTTCTTGTCAGTTTCCTAAGCAGAGTTGAACTAGATATGCCCCGTGTGTGTAGGAAGCACAGTTCTTTTGTTCTGAGCAAGCTCACTGTTCTGGCCCTATAGGAAACACAGGAGAGTAGAAGAGTGCTGTTTTCTCAAAAGCAGAGTGTGTTTCTTGCAAGGCGAGCTAGCGTTTGTTTCCCAGTCCTAAACGGAGTTGAATCCCATGCTGTTTCTGGTCCTACGAGCAAGAGTTGTTTTCTGCTAAGAAGAGTCACTATTGCGCTCCCATTGCCATACACAGTGCAAATAGCACTCGCGTCTGTTCCCAGCAAGTACAGTGTATTGGACTGAAGAGAAGCTACTGTTCTTGTCAGTTTCCTAAGCAGAGTTGAACTAGATATGCCCCGTGTGTGTAGGAAGCACAGTTCTTCTGTTCTGAGCAAGCTCAGTGTTCTGGCCCTATAGGAAACACAGGAGAGTAGAAGAGTGCTGTTTTCTCAAAAGCAGAGTGTGTTTCTTGTAAGGCGAGCTAGTGTTTGTTTCCCAGTCCTACACGGAGTTGAATCCCATGCAGTTTCTGGTCCTACGAGCAAGAGTTGTTTTCTGCTAAGAAGAGTCTCGTTTGCGCTCCCATTGCCATACACAGTGCAAATAGCTCTCGCGTCTGTTCCCAGCAAGTACAGTGTATTGGACTGAAGAGAAGCTACTGTTCTTGTCAGTTTCCTAAGCAGAGTTGAACTAGATATGCCCCATGTGTGTAGGAAGCACAGTTCTTTTGTTCTGAGCAAGCTCACTGTTCTGGCCCTATAGGAAACACAGGAGAGTAGAAGAGTGCTGTTTTCTCAAAAGCAGAGTGTGTTTCTTGCAAGGCGAGCTAGCGTTTGTTTCCCAGTCCTAAACGGAGTTGAATCCCATGCTGTTTCTGGTCCTACAAGCAAGAGTTGTTTTCTGCTAAGAAGAGTCACTATTGCGCTCCCATTGCCATACACAGTGCAAATAGCACTCGTGTCTGTCCCCAGCAAGTACAGTGTATTGGACTGAAGAGAAGCTACTGTTTTTGTCAGTTTCCTAAGCAGAGTTGAACTAGATATGCCCCGTGTGTGTAGGAAGCACAGTTCTTTTGTTCTGAGCAAGCTCACTGTTCTGGCCCTATAGGAAACACAGGAGAGTAGAAGAGTGCTGTTTTCTCAAAAGCAGAGTGTGTTTCTTGCAAGGCGAGCTAGCGTTTGTTTCCCAGTCCTAAACGGAGTTGAATCCCATGCAGTTTCTGGTCCTACGAGCAAGAGTTGTTTTCTGCTAAGAAGAGTCACTATTGCGCTCCCATTGCCATACACAGTGCAAATAGCACTCGTGTCTGTTCCCAGCAAGTACAGTCTATTGGACTGAAGAGAAGCTACTGTTCTTGTCAGTTTCCTAAGCAGAGTTGAACTAGATATGACCCGTGTGTGTAGGAAGCACAGTTCTTTTGTTCTGAGCAAGCTCACTGTTCTGGCCCTATAGGAAACACAGGAGAGTAGAAGAGTGCTGTTTTCTCAAAAGCAGAGTGTGTTTCTTGCAAGGCGAGCTAGCGTTTGTTTCCCAGTCCTAAACGGAGTTGAATCCCATGCAGTTTCTGGTCCTACGAGCAAGAGTTGTTTTCTGCTAAGAAGAGTCACTATTGCGCTCCCATTGCCATACACAGTGCAAATAGCACTCGCGTCTGTTCCCAGCAAGTACAGTGTATTGGACTGAAGAGAAGCTACTGTTCTTGTCAGTTTCCTAAGCAGAGTTGAACTAGATATGCCCCGTGTGTGTAGGAAGCACAGTTCTTTTGTTCTGAGCAAGCTCACTGTTCTGGCCGTATAGGAAACACAGGAGAGTAGAAGAGTGCTGTTTTCTCAAAAGCAGAGTGTGTTTCTTGCAAGGCGAGCTAGCGTTTGTTTCCCAGTCCTAAACGGAGTTGAATCCCATGCAGTTTCTGGTCCTACGAGCAAGAGTTGTTTTCTGCTAAGAAGTGTCACTATTGTGCTCCCATTGCCATACACAGCGCAAATAGCACTCGCGTCTGTTCCCAGCAAGTACAGTGTATTGGACTGAAGAGAAGCTACTGTTCTTGTCAGTTTCCTAAGCAGAGTTGAACTAGATATGCCCCTTGTGTGTACGAAGCACAGTTCTTTTGTTCTGAGCATGCTCACTGTTCTGGCCCTATAGGAAACACAGGAGAGTAGAAAAGTGCTGTTTTCTCAAAAGCAGAGTGTGTTTCTTGCAAGGCGAGCTAGCGTTTGTTTCCCAGTCCTAAACGGAGTTGAATCCCATGCAGTTTCTGGTCCTACGAGCAAGAGTTGTTTTCTGCTAAGAAGAGTCACTATTGCGCTCCCATTGCCATACACAGTGCAAATAGCACTCGCGTCTGTTCCCAGCAAGTACAGTGTATTGGACTGAAGAGAAGCTACTGTTCTTGTCAGTTTCCTAAGCAGAGTTGAACTAGATATGCCCCTTGTGTGTAGGAAGCACAGTTCTTTTGTTCTGAGCAAGCTCACTGTTCTGGCCCTATAGGAAACACAGGAGAGTAGAAGAGTGCTGTTTTCTCAAAAGCAGAGTGTGTTTCTTGCAAGGCGAGCTAGCGTTTGTTTCCCAGTCCTAAACGGAGTTGAATCCCATGAGGTTTCTGGTCCTACGAGCAAGAGTTGTTTTCTGCTAAGAAGAGTCACTATTGCGCTCCCATTGCCATACACAGCGCAAATAGCACTCGTGTCTGTTCCCATCAAGTACAGTGTATTGTACTGAAGAGAAGCTACTGTTCTTGTCAGTTTCCTAAGTAGAGTTGAACTAGATATGCCCCGTGTGTGTAGGAAGCACAGTTCTTTTGTTCTGAGCAAGCTCACTGTTCTGGCCCTATAGGAAACACAGGAGAGTAGAAGAGTGCTGTTTTCTCAAAAGCAGAGTGTGTTTCTTGCAAGGCGAGCTAGCGTTTGTTTCCCAGTCCTAAACGGAGTTGAATCCCATGCTGTTTCTGGTCCTAGGAGCAAGAGTTGTTTTCTGCTAAGAAGAGTCACTATTGCGCTCCCATTGCCATACACAGTGCAAATAGCACTCGCGTATGTTCCCAGCAAGTACAGTGTATTGGACTGAAGAGAAGCTACTGTTCTTGTCAGTTTCCTAAGCAGAGTTGAACTAGATATGCCCCGTGTGTGTAGGAAGCACAGTTCTTTTGTTCTGAGCAAGCTCAATGTTCTGGCCCTATAGGAAACACAGGAGAGTAGAAGAGTGCTGTTTTCTCAAAAGCAGAGTGTGTTTCTTGTAAGGCGAGCTAGTGTTTGTTTCCCAGTCCTACACGGAGTTGAATCCCATGCAGTTTCTGGTCCTACGAGCAAGAGTTGTTTTCTGCTAAGAAGAGTCACTATTGCGCTCCCATTGGAAATACACAGCGCAAATAGCACTCGCGTCTGTTCCCAGCAAGTACAGTGTATTGGACTGAAGAGAAGCTACTGTTCTTGTCAGTTTCCTAAGCAGAGTTGAACTAGATATGCCCCGTGTGTGTAGGAAGCACAGTTCTTTTGTTCTGAGCAAGCTCACTGTTCTGGACCTATAGGAAACACAGGAGAGTAGAAGAGTGCTGTTTTCTCAAAAGCAGAGTGTGTTTCTTGCAAGGCGAGCTAGCGTTTGTTTCCCAGTCCTAAACGGAGTTGAATCCCATGCAGTTTCTGGTCCTACGAGCAAGAGTTGTTTTCTGCTAAGAAGAGTCACTATTGTGCTCCCATTGCCATACACAGTGCAAATAGCACTCGCGTCTGTTCCCAGCAAGTACAGTGTATTGGACTGAAGAGAAGCTACTGTTCTGGTCAGTTTCCTAAGCAGAGTTGAACTAGATATGCCCCTTGTGTGTAGGAAGCACAGTTCTTTTGTTCTGAGCAAGCTCACTGTTCTGGCCCTATAGGAAACACAGGAGAGTAGAAGAGTGCTGTTTTCTCAAAAGCAGAGTGTGTTTCTTGCAAGGCGAGCTAGCGTTTGTTTCCCAGTCCTAAACGGAGTTGAATCCCATGCAGTTTCTGGTCCTACGAGCAAGAGTTGTTTTCTGCTAAGAAGAGTCACTATTGCGCTCCCATCGCCATACACAGTGCAAATAGCACTCGCGTCTGTTCCCAGCAAGTACAGTGTATTGGACTGAAGAGAAGCTACTGTTCTTGTCAGTTTCCTAAGCAGAGTTGAACTAGATATGCCCCGAGTGTGTAGGAAGCACAGTTCTTTTGTTCTGAGCAAGCTCACTGTTCTGGCCCTATAGGAAACACAGGAGAGTAGAAGAGTGCTGTTTTCTCAAAAGCAGAGTGTGTTTCTTGCAAGGCGAGCTAGCGTTTGTTTCCCAGTCCTAAACGGAGTTGAATCCCATGCAGTTTCTGGTCCTAAGAGCAAGAGTTGTTTTCTGCTAAGAAGAGTCACTATTGCGCTCCCATTGCCATGCACAGCGCAAATAGCACTCGCGTCTGTTCCCAGCAAGTACTGTGTATTGGACTGAAGAGAAGCTACTCTTCTTGTCAGTTTCCTAAGCAGAGTTGAACTAGATATGCCCCGAGTGTGTAGGAAGCACAGTTGTTTGGTTCTGAGCAAGCTCACTGTTCTGGCCCTATAGGAAACACAGGAGAGTAGAAGAGTGCTGTTTTCTCAAAGGCAGAGTGTGTTTCTTGCAAGGCGAGCTAGCGTTTGTTTCCCAGTCCTAAACGGAGTTGAATCCCATGCAGTTTCTGGTCCTACGAGCAAGAGTTGTTTTCTGCTAAGAAGAGTCACTATTGCGCTCCCATTGCCATACACAGTGCAAATAGCACTCGCGTCTGTTCCCAGCAAGTACAGTGTATTGGACTGAAGAGAAGCTACTGTTCTTGTCAGTTTCCTAAGCAGAGTTGAACTAGATATGCCCCGTGTGTGTAGGAAGCACAGTTCTTTTGTTCTGAGCAAGCTCACTGTTCTGGCCCTATAGGAAACACAGGAGAGTAGAAGAGTGCTGTTTTCTCAAAAGCAGAGTGTGTTTCTTGCAAGGCGAGCTAGTGTTTGTTTCCCAGTCCTAAACGGAGTTGAATCCCATGCAGTTTCTGGTCCTACGAGCAAGAGTTGTTTTCTGCTAAGAAGAGTCACTATTGCGCTCCCATTGCCATACACAGTGCAAATAGCACTCGCGTCTGTTCCCAGCAAGTACAGTGTATTGGACTGAAGAGAAGCTACTGTTCTTGTCAGTTTCCTAAGCAGAGTTGAACTAGATATGCCCCGAGTGTGTAGGAAGCACACTTCTTTTGTTCTGAGCAAGCTCACTGTTCTGGCCCTATAGGAAACACAGGAGAGTAGAAGAGTGCTGTTTTCTCAAAAGCAGAGTGTGTTTCTTGCAAGGCGAGCTAGCGTTTGTTTCCCAGTCCTAAACGGAGTTGAATCCCATGCAGTTTCTGGTCCTAAGAGCAAGAGTTGTTTTCTGCTAAGAAGAGTCACTATTGCGCTCCCATTGCCATACACAGCGCAAATAGCACTCGCGTCTGTTCCCAGCAAGTACAGTGTATTGGACTGAAGAGAAGCTACTCTTCTTGTCAGTTTCCTAAGCAGAGTTGAACTAGATATGCCCCGAGTGTGTAGGAAGCACAGTTGTTTGGTTCTGAGCAAGCTCACTGTTCTGGCCCTATAGGAAACACAGGAGAGTAGAAGAGTGCTGTTTTCTCAAAGGCAGAGTGTGTTTCTTGCAAGGCGAGCTAGCGTTTGTTTCCCAGTCCTAAACGGAGTTGAATCCCATGCAGTTTCTGGTCCTACGAGCAAGAGTTGTTTTCTGCTAAGAAGAGTCACTATTGCGCTCCCATTGCCATACACAGTGCAAATAGCACTCGCGTCTGTTCCCAGCAAGTACAGTGTATTGGACTGAAGAGAAGCTACTGTTCTTGTCAGTTTCCTAAGCAGAGTTGAACTAGATATGCCCCGTGTGTGTAGGAAGCACAGTTCTTTTGTTCTGAGCAAGCTCACTGTTCTGGCCCTATAGGAAACACAGGAGAGTAGAAGAGTGCTGTTTTCTCAAAAGCAGAGTGTGTTTCTTGCAAGGCGAGCTAGTGTTTGTTTCCCAGTCCTAAACGGAGTTGAATCCCATGCAGTTTCTGGTCCTACGAGCAAGAGTTGTTTTCTGCTAAGAAGAGTCACTATTGCGCTCCCATTGCCATACACAGTGCAAATAGCACTCGCGTCTGTTCCTAGCAAGTACAGTGTATTGGACTGAAGAGAAGCTACTGTTCTTGTCAGTTTCCTAAGCAGAGTTGAACTAGATATGCCCCTTGTGTGTAGGAAGCACAGTTCTTTTGTTCTGAGGAAACTCACTGTTCTGGCCCTATAGGAAACACAGGAGAGTAGAAGAGTGCTGTTTTCTCAAAAGCAGAGTGTGTTTCTTGCAAGGCGAGCTAGCGTTTGTTTCCCAGTCCTAAACGGAGTTGAATCCCATGCAGTTTCTGGTCCTACGAGCAAGAGTTGTTTTCTGCTAAGAAGAGTCACTATTGCGCTCCCATTGCCATACACAGTGCAAATAGCACTCGCGTCTGTTCCCAGCAAGTACAGTGTATTGGACTGAAGAGAAGCTACTGTTCTTGTCAGTTTCCTAAGCAGAGTTGAACTAGATATGTCCCTTGTGTGTAGGAAGCACAGTTCTTTTTTTCTGAGCACTGTTCTGGCCCTATAGGAAACACAGGAGAGTAGAAGAGTGCTGTTTTCTCAAAAGCAGAGTGTGTTTCTTGCAAGGCGAGCTAGCGTTTGTTTCCCAGTCCTAAACGGAGTTGAATCCCATGCAGTTTCTGGTCCTACGAGCAAGAGTTGTTTTCTGCTAAGAAGAGTCACTATTGCGCTCCCATTGCCATACACAGTGCAAATAGCACTCGTGTCTGTTCCCAGCAAGTACAGTGTATTGGACTGAAGAGAAGCTACTGTTCTTGTCAGTTTCCTAAGCAGAGTTGAACTAGATATGCCCCGAGTGTGTAGGAAGCACAGTTCTTTTGTTCTGAGCAAGCTCACTGTTCTGGCCCTATAGGAAACACAGGAGAGTAGAAGAGTGCTGTTTTCTCAAAAGCAGAGTGTGTTTCTTGCAAGGCAAGCTAGCGTTTGTTTCCCAGTACTAAACGGAGTTGAATCCCATGCAGTTTCTGGTCCTACGAGCAAGAGTTGTTTTCTGCTAAGAAGAGTCACTATTGCGCTCCCTTTGCCATACACAGTGCAAATAGCCCTCGCGTCTGTTCCCAGCAAGTACAGTGTATTGGACTGAAGAGAAGCTACTGTTCTTGTCAGTTTCCTAAGCAGAGTTGAACTAGATATGCCCCGAGTGTGTAGGAAGCACAGTTCTTTTGTTCTGAGCAAGCTCACTGTTCTGGCCCTATAGGAAACACAGGAGAGTAGAAGAGTGCTGTTTTCTCAAAAGCAGAGTGTGTTTCTTGCAAGGCGAGCTAGCGTTTGTTTCCCAGTCCTAAACGGAGTTGAATCCCATGCAGTTTCTGGTCCTACGAGCAAGAGTTGTTTTCTGCTAAGAAGAGTCACTATTGCGCTCCCATTGCCATACACAGCGCAAATAGCACTCGCGTCTGTTCCCAGCAAGTACAGTGTATTGGACTGAAGAGAAGCTACTGTTCTTGTCAGTTTCCTAAGCAGAGTTGAACTAGATATGCCCCTTGTGTGTAGGAAGCACAGTTCTTTTGTTCTGAGCAAGCTCACTGTTCTGGCCCTATAGGAAACACAGGAGAGTAGAAGAGTGCTGTTTTCTCAAAAGCAGAGTGTGTTTCTTGCAAGGCGAGCTAGCGTTTGTTTCCCAGTACTAAACGGAGTTGAATCCCATGCAGTTTCTGGTCCTACGAGCAAGAGTTGTTTTCTGCTAAGAAGAGTCACTATTGCGCTCCCATTGCCATACACAGTGCAAATAGCACTCGCGTCTGTTCCCAGCAAGTACAGTGTATTGGACTGAAGAGAAGCTACTGTTCTTGTCAGTTTCCTAAGCAGAGTTGAACTAGATATGTCCCTTGTGTGTAGGAAGCACAGTTCTTTTTTTCTGAGCACTGTTCTGGCCCTATAGGAAACACAGGAGAGTAGAAGAGTGCTGTTTTCTCAAAAGCAGAGTGTGTTTCTTGCAAGGCGAGCTAGCGTTTGTTTCCCAGTCCTAAACGGAGTTGAATCCCATGCAGTTTCTGGTCCTACGAGCAAGAGTTGTTTTCTGCTAAGAAGAGTCACTATTGCGCTCCCTTTGCCATACACAGTGCAAATAGCCCTCGCGTCTGTTCCCAGCAAGTACAGTGTATTGGACTGAAGAGAAGCTACTGTTCTTGTCAGTTTCCTAAGCAGAGTTGAACTAGTTATGCCCCGAGTGTGTAGGAAGCACAGTTCTTTTGTTCTGAGCAAGCTCACTGTTCTGGCCCTATAGGAAACACAGGAGAGTAGAAGAGTGCTGTTTTCTCAAAAGCAGAGTGTGTTTCTTGCAAGGCGAGCTAGCGTTTGTTTCCCAGTCCTAAACGGAGTTGAATCCCATGCAGTTTCTGGTCCTACGAGCAAGAGTTGTTTTCTGCTAAGAAGAGTCACTATTGGGCTCCCATTGCCATACACAGCGCATATAGCACTCGCGTCTGTTCCCAGCAAGTACAGTGTATTGGACTGAAGAGAAGCTACTGTTCTTGTCAGTTTCCTAAGCAGAGTTGAACTAGATATGCCCCTTGTGTGTAGGAAGCACAGTTCTTTTGTTCTGAGCAAGCTCACTGTTCTGGCCCTATAGGAAACACAGGAGAGTAGAAGAGTGCTGTTTTCTCAAAAGCAGAGTGTGTTTCTTGCAAGGCGAGCTAGCGTTTGTTTCAAAGTCCTAAACGGAGTTGAATCCCATGCAGTTTCTGGTCCTACGAGCAAGAGTTGTTTTCTGCTAAGAAGAGTCACTATTGCGCTCCCATTGCCATACACAGTGCAAATAGCACTCGTGTCTGTTCCCAGCAAGTACAGTCTATTGGACTGAAGAGAAGCTACTGTTCTTGTCAGTTTCCTAAGCAGAGTTGAACTAGATATGACCCGTGTGTGTAGGAAGCACAGTTCTTTTGTTCTGAGCAAGCTCACTGTTCTGGCCCTATAGGAAACACAGGAGAGTAGAAGAGTGCTGTTTTCTCAAAAGCAGAGTGTGTTTTTTGCAAGGCGAGCTAGCGTTTGTTTCCCAGTCCTAAACGGAGTTGAATCCCATGCAGTTTCTGGTCCTACGAGCAAGAGTTGTTTTCTGCTAAGAAGAGTCACTATTGAGCTCCCATTGGAATACACAGCGCAAATAGCACTCGCGTCTGTTCCCAGCAAGTACAGTGTATTGGACTGAAGAGAAGCTACTGTTCTGGTCAGTTTCCTAAGCAGAGTTGAACTAGATATGCCCCGTGTGTGTAGGAAGCACAGTTCTTTTGTTCTGAGCAAGCTCACTGTTCTGGCCCTATAGGAAACACAGGAGAGTAGAAGAGTGCTGTTTTCTCAAAAGCAGAGTGTGTTTCTTGCAAGGCGAGCTAGCGTTTGTTTCCCAGTCCTAAACGGAGTTGAATCCCATGCAGTTTCTGGTCCTACGAGCAAGAGTTGTTTTCTGCTAAGAAGAGTCACTATTGCGCTCCCATTGCCATACACAGTGCAAATAGCACTCGCGTCTGTTCCCAGCAAGTACAGTGTATTGGACTGAAGAGAAGCTACTGTTCTTGTCAGTTTCCTAAGCAGAGTTGAACTAGATATGCCCCGAGTGTGTAGGAAGCACAGTTCTTTTGTTCTGAGCAAGGTCACTGTTCTGGCCCTGTAGGAAACACAGGAGAGTAGAAGAGTGCTGTTTTCTCAAAAGCAGAGTGTGTTTCATGCAAGGCGAGCTAGCGTTTGTTTCCCAGTCCTAAACGGAGTTGAATCCCATGCAGTTTCTGGTCCTACGAGCAAGAGTTGTTTTCTGCTAAGAAGAGTCACTATTGCGCTCCCTTTGCCATACACAGTGCAAATAGCCCTCGCGTCTGTTCCCAGCAAGTACAGTGTATTGGACTGAAGAGAAGCTACTGCTCTTGTCAGTTTCCTAAGCAGAGTTGAACTAGATATGCCCCGAGTGTGTAGGAAGCACAGTTCTTTTGTTCTGAGCAAGCTCAATGTTCTGGCCCTATAGGAAACACAGGAGAGTAGAAGAGTGCTGTTTTCTCAAAAGCAGAGTGTGTTTCTTGCAAGGCGAGCTAGCGTTTGTTTCCCAGTCCTAAACGGAGTTGAATCCCATGCAGTTTCTGGTCCTACGAGCAAGAGTTGTTTTCTGCTAAGAAGAGTCACTATTGCGCTCCCATTGCCATACACAGCGCATATAGCACTCGCGTCTGTTCCCAGCAAGTACAGTGTATTGGACTGAAGAGAAGCTACTGTTCTTGTCAGTTTCCTAAGCAGAGTTGAACTAGATATGCCTTTTGTGTGTAGGAAGCACAGTTCTTTTGTTCTGAGCAAGCTCACTGTTCTGGCCCTATAGGAAACACAGGAGAGTAGAAGAGTGCTGTTTTCTCAAAAGCAGAGTGTGTTTCTTGCAAGGCGAGCTAGCGTTTGTTTCCCAGTCCTAAACGGAGTTGAATCCCATGCAGTTTCTGGTCCTACGAGCAAGAGTTGTTTTCTGCTAAGAAGAGTCACTATTGCGCTCCCATTGCAATACACAGTTCAAATAGCACCCGTGTCTGTTCCCAGCAAGTACAGTGTATTGGACTGAAGAGAAGCTACTGTTCTTGTCAGTTTCCTAAGCAGAGTTGAATTACATATGTCCCTTGTGTGTAGGAAGCACAGTTCTTTTGTTCTGAGCAAGCTCACTGTTCCGGCCCTATAGGAAACACAGGAGAGTAGAAGAGTGCTGTTTTCTCAAAAGCAGAGTGTGTTTCTTGCAAGGCGAGCTAGCATTTGTTTCCCAGTCCTATACGGAGTTGAATCCCATGCAGTTTCTGGTCCTACGAGCAAGAGTTGTTTTCTGCTAAGAAGAGTCACTATTGCGCTCCCTTTGCCATACACAGTGCAAATAGCCCTCGCGTCTGTTCCCAGCAAGTACAGTGTATTGGACTGAAGAGAAGCTACAGCTCTTGTCAGTTTCCTAAGCAGAGTTGAACTAGATATGCCCCGAGTGTGTAGGAAGCACAGTTCTTTTGTTCTGAGCAAGCTCAATGTTCTGGCCCTATAGGAAACACAGGAGAGTAGAAGAGTGCTGTTTTCTCAAAAGCAGAGTGTGTTTCTTGCAAGGCGAGCTAGCGTTTGTTTCCCAGTCCTAAACGGAGTTGAATCCCATGCAGTTTCTGGTCCTACGAGCAAGAGTTGTTTTCTGCTAAGAAGAGTCACTATTGCGCTCCCATTGCCATACACAGCGCATATAGCACTCGCGTCTGTTCCCCAGCAAGTACAGTGTATTGGACTGAAGAGAAGCTACTGTTCTTGTCAGTTTCCTAAGCAGAGTTGAACTAGATATGCCCCTTGTGTGTAGGAAGCACAGTTCTTTTGTTCTGAGCAAGCTCACTGTTCTGGCCCTATAGGAAACACAGGAGAGTAGAAGAGTGCTGTTTTCTCAAAAGCAGAGTGTGTTTTCTTGCAAGGCGAGCTAGCGTTTGTTTCCCAGTCCTAAACGGAGTTGAATCCCATGCAGTTTCTGGTCCTACGAGCAAGAGTTGTTTTCTGCTAAGAAGAGTCACATTTGCGCTCCCATTGCCATACACAGTGCAAATAGCACTCGTGTCTGTTCCCAGCAAGTACAGTCTATTGGACTGAAGAGAAGCTACTGTTCTTGTCAGTTTCCTAAGCAGAGTTGAACTAGATATGCCCCGTGTGTGTAGGAAGCACAGTTCTTTTGTTCTGAGCAAGCTCACTGTTCTGGCCCTATAGGAAACACAGGAGAGTAGAAGAGTGCTGTTTTCTCAAAAGCAGAGTGTGTTTCTTGCAAGGCGAGCTAGCGTTTGTTTCCCAGTCCTAAACGGAGTTGAATCCCATGCAGTTTCTGGTCCTACGAGCAAGAGTTGTTTTCTGCTAAGAAGAGTCACTACTGTGCTCCCATTGCCATACACAGTGCAAATAGCACTCGCGTCTGTTCCCAGCAAGTACAGTGTATTGGACTGAAGAGAAGCTACTGTTCTTGTCAGTTTCCTAAGCAGAGTTGAACTAGATATGCCCCGAGTGTGTAGGAAGCACAGTTCTTTTGTTCTGAGCAAGCTCACTGTTCTGGCCCTATAGGAAACACAGGAGAGTAGAAGAGTGCTGTTTTCTCAAAAGCAGAGTGTGTTTCTTGCAAGGCGAGCTAGCGTTTGTTTCCCAGTCCTAAACGGAGTTGAATCCCATGCAGTTTCTGGTCCTACGAGCAAGAGTTGTTTTCTGCTAAGAAGAGTCACTATTGCGCTCCCATTGCCATACACAGTGCAAATAGCACCCGCGTCTGTTCCCAGCAAGTACAGTGTATTTGACTGAAGAGAAGCTACTGTTCTTGTCAGTTTCCTAAGCAGAGTTGAACTAGATATGTCCCTTGTGTGTAGGAAGCACAGTTCTTTTGTTCTGAGCACTGTTCTGGCCCTATAGGAAACACAGGAGAGTAGAAGAGTGCTGTTTTCTCAAAAGCAGAGTGTGTTTTCTTGCAAGGCGAGCTAGCGTTTGTTTCCCAGTCCTAAACGGAGTTGAATCCCATGCAGTTTCTGGTCCTACGAGCAAGAGTTGTTTTCTGCTAAGAAGAGTCACTATTGCGCTCCCATTGCCATACACAGTGCAAATAGCACTCGTGTCTGTTCCCAGCAAGTACAGTGTATTGGACTGAAGAGAAGCTACTGTTCTTGTCAGTTTCCTAAGCAGAGTTGAACTAGATATGCCCCGTGTGTGTAGGAAGCACAGTTCTTTTGTTCTGAGCAAGCTCACTGTTCTGGCCCTATAGGAAACACAGGAGAGTAGAAGAGTGCTGTTTTCCTCAAAAGCAGAGTGTGTTTCTTGCAAGGCGAGCTAGCGTTTGTTTCCCAGTCCTAAACGGAGTTGAATCCCATGCAGTTTCTGGTCCTACGAGCAAGAGTTGTTTTCTGCTAAGAAGAGTCACTATTGCGCTCGCCATTGTCATACACAGCGCATATAGCCACTCGCGTCTGTTCCCAGCAAGTACAGTGTATTGGACTGAAGAGAAGCTACTGTTCTTGTCAGTTTCCTAAGCAGAGTTGAACTAGATATGCCCCGAGTGTGTAGGAAGCACAGTTCTTTTGTTCTGAGCAAGCTCACTGTTCTGGCCCTATAGGAAACACAGGAGAGTAGAAGAGTGCTGTTTTCTCAAAAGCAGAGTGTGTTTCTTGCAAGGCGAGCTAGCGTTTGTTTCCCAGTCCTAAACGGAGTTGAATCCCATGCAGTTTCTGGTCCTACGAGCAAGAGTTGTTTTCTGCTAAGAAGAGTCACTATTGCGCTCCCATTGCCATACACAGTGCAAATAGCACTCGTGTCTGTTCCCAGCAAGTACAGTGTATTGGACTGAAGAGAAGCTACTGTTCTTGTCAGTTTCCTAAGCAGAGTTGAACTAGATATGCCCCGTGTGTGTAGGAAGCACAGTTCTTTTGTTCTGAGCAAGCTCACTGTTCTGGCCCTATAGGAAACACAGGAGAGTAGAAGAGTGCTGTTTTCTCAAAAGAAGAGTGTGTTTCTTGCAAGGCGAGCTAGCGTTTGTTTCCCAGTCCTATATGGAGTTGAATCCCATGCAGTTTCTGGTCCTACGAGCAAGAGTTGTTTTCTGCTAAGAAGAGTCACTATTGCGCTCCCTTTGCCATACACAGTGCAAATAGCCCTCGCGTCTGTTCCCAGCAATACAGTGTATTGGACTGAAGAGAAGCTACAGCTCTTGTCAGTTTCCTAAGCAGAGTTGAACTAGATATGCCCCGAGTGTGTAGGAAGCACAGTTCTTTTGTTCTGAGCAAGCTCACTGTTCTGGCCCTATAGGAAACACAGGAGAGTAGAAGAGTGCTGTTTTCTCAAAAGCAGAGTGTGTTTCTTGCAAGGCGAGCTAGCGTTTGTTTCCCAGTCCTAAACGGAGTTGAATCCCATGCAGTTTCTGGTCCTACGAGCAAGAGTTGTTTTCTGCTAAGAAGAGTCACTATTGCGCTCCCATTGCCATACACAGCGCATATAGCACTCGCGTCTCTTCCCAGGAAGTACAGTGTATTGGACTGAAGAGAAGCTACTGTTCTTGTCAGTTTTCTAAGCAGAGTTGAACTAGATATGCCCCGTGTGTGTAGGAAGCACAGTTTTTTTGTTCTGAGCAAGCTCACTGTTCTGGCCCTATAGGAAACACAGGAGAGTAGAAGAGTGCTGTTTTCTCAAAAGCAGAGTGTGTTTCTTGCAAGGCGAGCTAGCGTTTGTTTCCCAGTCCTAAATGGAGTTGAATCCCATGCAGTTTCTGGTCCTACGAGCAAGAGTTGTTTTCTGCTAAGAAGAGTCACTATTGCGCTCCCATTGCCATACACAGTGCAAATAGCACTCGCGTCTGTTCCCAGCAAGTACAGTGTATTGGACTGAAGAGAAGCTACTGTTCTTGTCAGTTTCCTAAGCAGAGTTGAACTAGATATGACCCGAGTGTGTAGGAAGCACAGTTCTTTTGTTCTGAGCAAGCTCACTGTTCTGGCCCTATAGGAAACACAGGAGAGTAGAAGAGTGCTGTTTTCTCAAAAGCAGAGTGTGTTTCTTGCAAGGCGAGCTAGCGTTTGTTTCCCAGTCCTA
>NW_026738126.1:0-24945 GCF_949786415.1 Peromyscus eremicus
TTGTCAGGTTCTAAGCAGAATTGAACTAGATATGGCCGTGTGTGTAGGAAGCACAGTTCTTTTGTTTTGAGCAAGTTCACTGTTCGGACTCCATAGGAAACACAGTAGAGTAGAAGAGTGCTCTTTTCTCAAAAGCAGAGTGTGTTTCTTGTAAGGCGAGCTAGCGTTTGTTTCCCAGTCCTAAATGGAGTTGAGTCACATGCAGGTTTTTGTCCTACGAGCAAGAGTTGTTTTCTGGTAAGACGAGTCACTATTGTGCTCCAAATGCCAATACAGTGCAAATAGCACTGGCGTCTGTTCCCAGCAAGTACAGTGTATTGGACTGAAGAGGAGCTACTGTTCTTGTCAGTTATCTAAGCAGAGTTGAACTAGATATGCCCGTGTAGGAAGCACTGTTCTTTTGTTCTGAGCAAGCTCACTGTTCTGGCCCTGTAGGAAACACAGTAGAGTAGAAGAGTGCTCTTTTTCTCAGCAGAGTGTGTTTCTTGTAAGGCTAGCTAGCATTTGTTTCCTAGTCCCTAAATCGCGTTGAATCACATGCAGTTTTGTCGTCCTACGAGCAAGAGTTGTTTTCTGGTAAGAAAGTCACTATTGCGCTCTCATTGCCATACACAGTGTAAATAGCACTCGCGTCTGATTCCCAGCAAGTACAGTGCATTGGACTGAAGAGGATCTACTGTTCTTGTCAGTTTCCTAAGCAGAGTTGAACTACATATGGTCCGTGTGTGTAGGAACCACAGTTTTTAGGTTTTAAGCAAGCTCACTGTTTGGACCCCATAGGAAACACAGTAGAGTAGAAGAGTGCTCTTTTCTCTAAAGCAGTGTGTTTCTTGTAAGGTGAGCAAGCGTTTGTTTCCCAGTCCTAAATGGAGTTGAATCACATGCAGTTTCTGGTCCTACGACCAAGAGTTGTTTTCTGGTAAGGAAAGTCACTATTGTGCTCCCATTGCCATACACAGTGCAAATAGCACAAGCGTCTGTTCCCAGCAAGTACAGTGTATTGGACTGAAGAGGAGCTACTGTTCTTCTCACTTTCCTAAGCAGAGTTTGAACTAGATATGGCCCGTGTGTGTAGGAAGCACAGTTTTTTTGTTCTGAGCAACCTCACTTTTCGGAATCACATAGGAAACACAGTAGAGTAGAAGAGTGCTCTTTTCTCAAAAGCAGAGTGTGTTTCTTGTAAGGTGAGCTAGAGTTTGTTTCCAGTCCTAAATGGAGTTGAGTCACATGCAGTTTTTGGTCTACGAGCAATAGTTGTTTTCTGGTAAGACGAGTCACTATTGTGCTCCAATTGCCATACACAGTGCAAATAGCACTCCCTTCTGTTACCCAGCAAGTACAGTGTATGGCACTGAAGAGGAGCTACTGTTCTTGTCAGTATCCTAAGCAGAGTTGAACTAGATATGGCCCATGTGTTTAGAAAGCACAGTTCTTTTTTTCTGAGCACGCTCACTGTTCTGGCCTTTTGGAAGCACAGTAGAGTAGAAGAGTGCTCTTTTCTCAAAGCAGAGTGTCTTTCTTGTAAAGCGAGCTTAGAGTTTGTTTCCCAGGCCTAAATGGAGTTGAGTCACATGCAGTTTTTTTGTTCTATTATCAAGAGTTGTTTTCTGGTAAAACGAGTCACTATTGTGCTCCAGTTGCCATACACAGTGCAAATAGCACTGGCGTCTGTTCCCAGCAAGTACAGTGTATTGGACTGAAGAGGATCTACTGTTCTTGTCAGTTTCCTAAGCAGAGTTGAACTAGATATGGCCCGTGTGTGGGAAGCACAGTTCTTTTGTTCTGAGCAAGCTCACTGTTCAGACACCATAGGAAACACAGTAGAGTAGAAGAGTGCTCTTTTCTCTAAAGCAGTGTGTTTCTTGTAAGGCGAGCTAGCGTTTGTTTCCCAGTCCTAAATGGAGTTGAATCACATGCAGTTTCTGGTCCTACGAGCAAGAGTTGTTTTCTGGTAAGGAGAAGTCACTATTGCGCTCTCATTGCCATACACAGTGCAAATAGCACATGCGTCTGTTCCCAGCAAGTACAGTGTATTGGACGAAGAGGAGCTACTGTTCTTCTCAGTTTCCTAAGCAGAGTTGATCTAGATATGGCGCGTGTGTCTAGGAAGCACAGTTCATTTGTTCTGAGCAAGCTAACTGTTCTGGCCCTATAGGAAACACAGTAGAGTAGTGCTCTTTTCTCAAATGTAGAATGTGTTTCTTGAGTAAGGTGAGCTAGAGTTTGTTTCCCAGTCTGAAATGGAGTTGAATACAGACAGTTTTTGGGTCCTACGAGCAAGAGTTGTTTTCTGGGTAAGAAGAGTCACTATTGCGCTCCAAATGCCATACACAGTGCAAAAAGTCACTCGTGTCTGTTCCCAGCAAGTACAGTGTATTGGACTGAGAGGATCTACTGTTCTTGTCAGGTTCCTAGCAGACTTGAACTAGATATGGCCGTGTGTGTAGGAAGCACAGTTCGTTTGTTCTGAGCAAGCTCACTGTTCGGACCCTATAGGAAACACAGTAGAGTAGAAGAGTGCTCTTTTCTCATAAGCAGAGTGTGTTTCTTGTAAGGCGAGCTAGCATTTGTTTCCCATTCCTAAATGGAGTTGAATCACATGCAGTTTCTGGTACTACGAGCAAGAGTTGTTTTTCTGGTAAGGAATGTCACTATTGCGCACCCATTGCCTTACACAGTGCAAATAGCACTCCCGTCTGTTCCCAGCAAGTACAGTGTATGGGACTGAAGAGGAGCTACTGTTCTTGTCAGTTTCCTAAGAGAGTTGAACTAGATATGCCCCGTGTGTGTAGGAAGCACAGTTCTTATGTTCTGAGCAAGCTCACTGTTCTGGCCCTATAGGAAACACAGTAGAGTAGAAGAGTGCTCTTTTCTCAAAAGCAGAGTGTGTTTCTTGTAAGGCAAGCTAGCTTTTGTTTCCTAGTCCTAAATGGATGTTGAATCACATGCAGTTCAGGTCCTAAGAACAAGAGTTGTTTTTCTGTAAGGAAAGTCACATTGCGCTCCCATTGCCATACACTGTGCAAATAGCACTTGTGTCTGTTCCCAGCAAGTACAGTGTATTGGACTGAAGAGGATCTACTGTTCTTGTCAGGTTCCTAAGCAGATTTGAAGTAGATATGGCCGTGTGTGTAGGAAGCACAGTTTTTTTGTTCTGAGCAAGCTCACTGTTCGGACCCCATAGAAAACACAGTAGAGTAGAAGAGTGCTTTTTTCCTCAAACGTAGAGTGTGTTTCTTTTAAGACGAGCTAGCTTTTGTTTCCCATTCCTAAATGAGTGGAATCACATGCAGTTTCTGGTCCTACGAGCAAGTGTTGTTTTCTGGTAAGGAAAGTCACTATTGCGCTCCCATTGCCATACACAGTGCAAATAGCCCTCCCGTCTGTTCCCAGCAAGTACAGTGTATTGGACTGAAAAGGAGCTACTGTTCTTGTCAGTTTCCTAAGAAGAGTTGAACTAGATATGCCCATGTGTTTAGGAAGCACAGTTCTTTTTTTCTGAGCACGCTCACTGTTCTGGCCCTATAGGAAGCACCAGTAGAGTAGAAGAGTGCTCTTTTCTCAAAAGCAGAGTTGTGTTTCTTGTAAAGCGAGCTAGAGTTTGTTTCCCAGTCCTAAATGGAGTTGAGTCACATGCAGTTTTTTGTTTTATGAGCAAGAGTTGTTTTCTGGTAAGACGAGTCACTATTGTGCTCCAATTGCCATACACAGTGCAAATAGCACTGGCGGGTCAGTTCCCAGCAAGTACAGTGTATTGGACTGAAGAGGATTACTGTTCTTGTCAGTTTCCTAAGCAGAGTTGAACTAGATATGGCCCGTGTGTGGGAAGCACAGTTCTTTTGTTCTGAGCAAGCTCACACTTCTGGCCCTGTACGAAACACAGTAGAGTAGAAGAGTGCTCTTTTTCTAAAGCAGAGTCTGTTTCTTGTAAGGCGAGCATAGCATTTGTTTCCCAGTCCTAAATGGCGTTGAATCACATGCAGTTTGTGGTCCTACGAGCAAGAGTTGTTTTCTGGTAAGGAAAGTCACTATTGCGCTCTAATTGCCATACACAGTGTAAATAGCACTCGCGTCTGTTCCCAGCAAGTACAGTGTATTAGACTGAAGAGGAACTACTGTTCTTGTCAGTTTCCTAAGCAGAGTTGAACTACATATGGTCCGTGTGTGTAGGAAGCACAGTTCTTTTGTTCTGAGCAAGCTCACTGTTCGGACCCCATAGGAAACACAGTAGAGTAGAAGAGTGCTCTTTTCTCTAAAGCAGAGTGTGTTTCTTGTAAGGCGAGCTAGCGTTTGTTTCCCAGTCCTAAATGGAGTTGAATCACATGCAGTTTCTGGTCCTATGAGCAAGAGTTGTTTTCTGGTAAGGAAAGTCACTATTTGCGCTCCCATTGCCATACACAGTGCAAATAGCACATGCTTCTGTTCCCAGCAAGTACAGTGTATTGGACTGAAGAGGAGCTACTGTTCTTCTCAGTTTCCGAAGCAGAGTTGAACTAGATATGGCCCGTGTGTCTAGGAAGCACAGTTCATTTGTTCTGAGCAAGCTAACTGTTCTGGCCCTATAGGAAACACAGTAGAGTAGAAGAGTGCTCTTTTCTCAAAAAGTAGAATGTGTTTCTTGTAAGGTGAGCTAGAGTTTGTTTCCCAGTCCTAAATGGAGTTGAATCACAGACAGTTTTTGGTCCTACGAGCAAGAGGTTGTTTTCTGGTAAGAAGAGTCACTATTGCGCTCCAAATGCCATATACTGTGCAAATAGCACTCGTGTCTGTTCCCAGCAAGTACAGTGTATTGGACTGAATAGGAGCTACTGGTTCTTGTCAGTTTCCTAAGCAGAATTGAACTAGATATGGCCGTGTGTGTAGGAAGCACAGTTCTTTTGTTCTGAGCAAGCTCACTGTTCGGACCCCATAGGAAACAAAGTAGAGTAGAAAGAGTGCTCTTTTCCCAAAAGCAGAGTGTGTTTCTTGTAAGGCGAGCTAGCGTTTGTTTCCCAGTCCTAAATGGAGTTGAATCACATAGCAGTTTCTGGTCCTACGAGCAAGAGTTGTTTCTGGTAAGGAAAGTCACTATTGCGCTCTCATTGCCATACACAGTGCAAATAGCACTTGCGTCTGTTCCCAGCAAGTACAGTGTATTGGACTGAAGCGGAGCTACTGTTCTTGTCAGTTTCCTAAGCAGAGTTGAACTAGTTATGGCTCGTGTGTAGGAAGCACAGTTCTTTTGTTCTGAGCAAGTTCACTGTTCTGGCCTTATAGGAAACACAGTAGAGTAGAAGAGTGCTCTTTTCTCAAAAGCAGAGTGTGTTTCTTGTAAGGCGAGCTAGCGTTTGTTTCCCAGTCCTAAATGGAGTTGAATCCCATGCAGTTTCTGGTCCTACGAGCAAGAGATGTTTTATGGTAAGAAGAGTCACTATTGCGCTCCCATTGTCATACACAGGGCAAATAGCACTGGCATCTGATCCCAGGAAGTACAGTGTATTGGACTGAAGAGGATCTACTGTTCTTGTCAGGTTCCTACGCAGAATTTAACTAGATATGGCCATGTGTGTAGAAAGCACAGTTCTTTTGTTCTGAGCAAGCTCACTGTTTGGACCCCATAGGAAACACAGTAGAGTAGAAGAGTGCTCTTTTCTCAAAAGGAGAGTGTGTTTATTGAAATGCGAGCTGGTGTTTGTTTCCCAGTCAAAAATGGAATTGAATCCCGTTCAGTTTCTGGTCCTATGAGCAAGAGATTTTTCTGGTAAGAAGAGTCACTATTGCACTCCCATTGCCATACACAGTGCAAATAGCACTGGCATCTGTTCCGTGCATGTACAGAGTATTGGACTGAAGAGGAGCTGCTGTTATTGTCAGTTACCTAAGCAGAGTTGAACTAGATATGGCCTGTGTGTTTAGGAAGCACAGTTATTATGTTCTGAGCAAGCTCACTGTTCTGGCCCTATAGGAAACACAGTAGAGTAGAAGAGTGCTCTTTTCTTAAAAGCAGAGTGTCTTTCTTGTGAGCAGAGCTAGCATTTGTTTCCCAGTCCTAAATGGAGTTGAGTCACATGCAGTTTGTGGTCCTAAGAGCAAGAGTTGTTTTCTGGTAAGAAGAGTCACTATTGCGCTCCCATTGCCATACAGAGTACAAATAGCACTCGTGTCTGTTCCCAGCAAGTACAGTGTATTAGACGGAAGAGGAGCTACTGTTCTTTTCAGTAACCTAAGCAAAGTTGAATTAGATATGGCCCATATGTGTAGGAAGCACAGTTCTTTTTTTCTGAGCAAGCTCACTGTTCGGACCCCATAGGAAACCCAGTAGAGTAGATGAGTGCTCTTTTCTCAAAAGCAGAGTGTGTTTCCTGTAGGCGAGCTAGCATTTGTTTCCCAGTCCTAAATGGAGTTGAATCCCATGCAGTTTCTGGTCCTACGAGCAATACTTGTTTTCTGGTAAGAAGAATCACTATTGTGCTCTCAATGTCATACACAGTGCAAATACCATTGGCGTCGGTTCCCAACATGTACAGTGTATTGGACTGAAGAGAATCTAGTGTTCTTGTCAGGTTCCTAAGCAGAATTGAACTAGATATGGTCGTGTGTGTAGGAAGCACAGTTCTTTTGTTCTGAGCAAGTACACTGTTCTGGCCCTACAGGAAACACAGTAGAGTAGAAGAGTGCTCTTTTCTCAAAAGCAGAGTGTGTTTCTTGTAAGGCGACCTAGCATTTCTTTCCCAGTCCTAAATGGAGTTGAATCACATGCAGTTTCGGGTCCTACGAACAAGAGTTGTTTTCTGGTAAGGAAAGTCACATTGTGCTCCCATTGCCATACACTGTGCAAATAGCACTCGCGTCTGTTCCCAGCAAGTACAGTGTATTGGACTGAAAAGGATCTACTGTTCTTGTCAGGTTCCTCAGCAGACTTGAACTAGATATGGCCGTGTGTGTAGGAAGCACACTTTTTTTGTTCTGAGCAAGCCCACTGTTCGGACCCCATAGGAAACACAGTAGAGTAGAAGAGTGCTTTTTTCTCAAAAGCAGAGTGTGTTTCTTTTAAGGCGAGCTAGCGTTTGTTTCCCAGTCCTAAATGGAGTGGAATCACATGCAGTTTCTGGTCCTACGAGCTAGAGTTGTTTTCTGGTAAGGAAAGTCACTATTGTGCTCCCATTGCCATACACAGTGCAAATAGCCCTCCCGTCTCTTCCCAGCAAGTACAGTGTATTGGACTGAAGAGGAGCTACTGTTCTTGTCAGTTTCCTAAGAAGAGTTGAACTAGATATGGTCCGTGTGTGTAGGAAGCACAGTTCTTTTGTTCTGAGCAAGCTCACTGTTTGGACCCCATAGGAAACACAGTAGAGTAGAAGAGTGCTCTTTTCTCAAAAGCAGAGTGTGTTTCTTGTAAGGTGAGCTAAAGTTTGTGTCCAGTCCTAAATGGTGTTGAATCACATGCAGTTTCTGGTCCTACGAGCAAGAGTTGTTTTCTGGTAAGGAAAGTCACTATTGCACTCCCATTGCCATACACAGTGCAAATAGCACATGCGTCTGTTCTCAGCAAGTACAGTGTATTGGACTGAAGAGGAGCTACTGTTCTTCTCAGTTTCCTAAGCAGAGTTGAACTAGATATGGCCCGTGTATCTAGGAAGCACAGTTCATTTGTTCTGAGCAAGCTAACTGTTCTGGCCCTATAGGAAACACAGTAGAGTAGAAGAGTGCTCTTTTCTCAAAAGCAGAGTGTGTTTCTTGTAAGGTGAGCTAGAGTTTGTTTCCCAGTCCTAAATGGAGTTGAATCACATGCAGTTTCTGGTCGTACGAGCAAGAGTTGTTTTCTGGTAAGATGAGTCACTATTGTGCTCCAATTTCCATACACAGTGCAAATAGCACTCACGTCTGTTCTCAGCAATTACAGTGTATCGGACTGAAGAGGAGCTGCTCTTCTTGTCAGTTTCCTAAGCAGACTTGAACTAGATATGGCCCGTGTGTTTAGGAAGCACAGTTATTATGTTCTGAGCAAGCTCACTGTTCGGAAAACATAGGAAACACAGTAGAGTAGAAGAGTGCTCTTTTCTCAAAAGCAGAGTGTGTTTCTTGTAAGGCAAGCTAGCGTTTCTTTCCCAGTCCTAAAGGGAGTTGTGTCTCATGCAGTTTCTGGTCCTATGAGCAAGAGTTGTTTTCTGGTAAGAAGAGTCACTATAGCGCTCCCTTTGTCATACACAGGGCAAATAGCACTGGTGTCTGTTCCCAGCAAGTGCAGTGTATTTGACTGAAGAGCGTATACTATTCTCGTCAGTTTCCTAAGCAGAATTGAATTAGAAACGGCCCGTGTGTGTAGGAAGCACAGTCCTTTTGTTCTGAGCAAGCTCATTGTTCTGGCCATCGAGGAAACACAGTAGAGTAGAAGAGTGCTCTTTTCTCAAAAGCAGAGTGTGTTTCTTGTGAGCAGAGCTAGCGTTTGTTTCCGAGTCCTAAATGGAGGTGAGTCACATGCAGTTTGTGGTCCTAAGAGCAAGAGTTGTTTTCTGGTAAGAAGAGTCACTATTGCGCTCCCATTGCCATAGAGAGTACAAATAGCACTCGCGTCTCTTCCCAGCAAGTACAGTGTATTAGACTGAAGAGGAGCTACTGTTCTTGTCAGTGACCTAAGCAAAGTTGAATTAGATATGGCCCATGTGTGTAGGAAGCACAGTTCTTTTGTTCTGAGCAAGCTCACTGTTTGGACCCCATAGGAAACCCAGTAGAGTAGATGAGTGCTCTTTTCTCAAAAGCAGAGTGTGTTTCTTGTAGGCGAGCTAGCGTTTGTTTTCCAGTCCTAAATGGAGTTGAATCCCATGCAGTTTCTGGTCCTACGAGCAAGAATTGTTTTCTGGTAAGAAGAATCACTATTGTGCTCTCAATGTCATACACAGTGCAAATAGCATTGTCGTCGGTTCCCAGCATGTACAGTGTATTGGACTGAAGAGAATCTACTGTTCTTTTCAGGTTCCTAAGCAGAATTGAACTAGATATGGTCGTGTGTGTAGGAAGCACAGTTCTTTTTTTCTGAGCAAGTTCACTGTTCTGGCCCTATAGGAAACACAGTAGAGTAGAAGAGTGCTCTTTTCTCAAAAGCAGAGTGTGTTTCTTGTAAGGCAAGCTAGCGTTTCTTTCCCAGTCCTAAATGGAGTTGAGTCACTTGCAGTTTCTGGTCCTACGAGCAAGAGTTGTTTTCTGGTAAGAAGAGTCTCTATTGCGCTCCCATTGTCGTACACAGGGCAAATAGCACTGGCGTCTGTTCCCAGCATGTACAGTGTATTGGACTGAAGAGGTTCTACTGTTCTTGTCAGTTTCCTAAGTAGAATTGAACTAGATATGGCCCGTGTGTGTAGGAAGCACAGTTTTTGTGTTCTGAGCAAGCTCACTGTTCGGAACACATAGGAAACACAGTAGAGAAGAAGACTGCTCTTTCTCAAAAGCAGAGTGTGCTTCTTGGAAGTCGAGCTAGTGTTTGTTTCCCAGTCCTAAATGGAGTTGAGTCACATGCAGTTTTTTGTCCTACGAGCAACAGTTGTTTTCTGGTAAGACAAGTCACTATTGTGCTCCAATTGCCATACACAGTGCAAATAGCACTCGTGTCTGTTCCCCGCAAGTACAGTGTATTGGACTGAAGAGGAGCTACTGTTCTTGTCAGTTTCCTAAGCAGAGTTGAACTAGATATGGACCGTGTGTGTAGGAAGCACAGTTCTTATGTTCTGAGCAAGCTCACTGTTTGGACCTCATAGGAAACACAGTAGAGTAGAAGAGTGCTCTTTTCTCTAAAGCAGAGTGTGTTTCTTGTAAGGCGAGCTAGCGTTTCTTTCCCAGTCCAAAATGGAGTTGAATCACATGCAGTTTCTGGTCCTACGAGCAAGAGATGTTTTATGGTAAGAAGAGTCACTATTGCGCTGCCATTGCCATACACAGGACAAATAGCACTGGCGTCTGTTCCCAGCAAGTACAGTGTATTGGATTGAAGAGGATCTACTGTTCTTGTCAGGTCACTAAGCAGAATTGAACTATATATGGCCGTGTGTGTAGGAAGCACAGTTCTTTTGTTCTGAGCAAGCTCACTGTTCGGACACCATAGGAAACACAGTAGAGTAGAAGAGTGCTCTTTTCTCAAAAGCAGAGTGTGTTTTTGTAAGGCGAGCTAGTGTTTGTTTCCTAGTCCTAAATGGAGTTGAATCACATGCAGTTTCTGGTCCTACGAACAAGAGTTGTTTTCTGGTAAGGAAAGTCACTATTGCGCTCCATTGCCCTACACAAGGCAAATAGCACTTGCGTCTTTTCCCAGCAAGTACAGTGTATTGGACTGAATAGGAGATACTGTTCTTGTCAGTTTCCTAAGCAGAGTTGAACTAGATATGGTCCGTGTGTGTAGCAAGCACAGTTCTTTTGTTCTGAGCAAGCTCACTGTTTGGACCCCATAGGAAACACAGTAGAGTAGAAGAGTGCTCTTTTCTCTAAACAGAGTGTGTTTCTTGTAAGGCGAGCTAGCGTTTGTTTCCCAGTCCTAAATGGAGTGGAATCACATGCAGTTTCTAGTCCTACAACCAAGAGTTGTTTTCTGGTTAGGAAAGTCACTATTGCGCTCCCATTGCCATACACAGTGCAAATAGCCCTCCTGTCTGTTCCCAGCAAGTACAGTGTATTGGACTGAAGAGGAGCTACTGTTCTTCTCAGTTTCCTCAGCAGAGTTGAACTAGATATGGCCCGTGTGTGTAGGAAGCACAGTTCTTTTGTTCTGAGCAAGCTCACTGTTCTTGCCCTATAGGAAACACAGTTGAGTAGAAGAGTGCTCTTTTCTCAAAAGCAGAGTGTGTTTCTTGTAAAGCGAGCTAGAGTTTGTTTCCCAGTCCTAAATGGAGATGAATCACATGCAGTCTCTGGTCCTATGAGCAAGAGTTGTTTTCTGGTAAGAAGAGTCACGATTGCGCTGCCTATGCCATACACAGGACAAATAGCACTGGCGTCTGTTCCCAGCAAGTACAGTGTATTGGACTGAAGAGGATCTACTGTTCTTGTCAGGTCACTAAGCAGACTTGAACTAGATATGGCCGTGTGTGTAGGAAGCACAGTTTTTTTGTTCTGAGCAAGCTCACTGTTCGGACACCATAGGAAACACAGTAGAGTAGAAGAGTGCTCTTTTCTCAAAAGCAGAGTGTGTTTTTGTAAGGCGAGCTAGCGTTTGTTTCCTAGTCCTAAATGGAGTTGAATCACATGCAGTTTCTGGTCCTACGAACAAGAGTTGTTTTCTGGTAAGGAAAGTCACTATTGCGCTCCCATTGCCCTACACAAGGCAAATAGCACTTGCGTCTTTTCCCAGCAAGTACAGTGTATTGGACTGAATAGGAGATACTGTTCTTGTCAGTTTCCTAAGCAGAGTTGAACTAGATATGGTCCGTGTGTGTAGCAAGCACAGTTCTTTTGTTCTGAGCAAGCTCACTGTTTGGACCCCATAGGAAACACAGTAGAGTAGAAGAGTGCTCTTTTCTCTAAAGCAGAGTGTGTTTCTTGTAAGGCGAGCTAGCGTTTGTTTCCCAGTCCTAAATGGAGTGGAATCACATGCAGTTTCTAGTCCTACAACCAAGAGTTGTTTTCTGGTAAGGAAAGTCACTATTGCGCTCCCATTGCCATACACAGTGCAAATAGCCCTCCTGTCTGTTCCCAGCAAGTACAGTGTATTGGACTGAAGAGGAGCTACTGTTCTTCTCAGTTTCCTCAGCAGAGTTGAACTAGATATGGCCCGTGTGTGTAGGAAGCACAGTTCTTTTGTTCTGAGCAAGCTCACTGTTCTTGCGCTATAGGAAACACAGTAGAGTAGAAGAGTGCTCTTTTCTCAAAAGCAGAGTGTGTTTCTTGTAAAGCGAGCTAGAGTTTGTTTCCCAGTCCTAAATGGAGATGAATCACATGCAGTCTCTGGTCCTATGAGGAAGAGTTGTTTTCTGGTAAGAAGAGTCACGATTGCGCTGTCTATGCCATACACAGGACAAATAGCGCTGGCGTCTGTTCCCAGCAAGTACAGTGTATTGGACTGAAGAGGATCTACTGTTCTTGTCAGGTTCCTAAGCAGACTTGAACTAGATATGGCCGTGTGTGTAGGAAGCACAGTTTTTTTGTTCTAAGTAAGCTCACTGTTCGGAAACACATAGGAAACACTGTAGAGTAGAAGAGTGCTCTTTTCTCAAAAGCAGAGTGTGTTTCTTGTAAGGCGAGCTAGCGTTTTTTTCCCTGTCCTAAATGGAGTTGAATCACATGCAGTTTCTGGACCTATGAGCAAGAGTTGTTTTCTGGTAAGGAAAGTCACTATTGTGCTCCCATTGCTATACACAGTGCAAATAGCACATGCGTCTGTTCCCAGCAAGTACAGTGTATTGGACTGAAGAGGAACTACTGTTCTTCTCAGTTTCCGAAGCAGAGTTGAACTAGATATGGCCCGTGTGTCTAGGAAGCACAGTTCATTTGTTCTGAGCAAGCTAACTGTTCTGGCCCTATAGGAAACACAGTAGAGTAGAAGAGTGCTCTTTTCTCAAAAGTAAAATGTGTTTATTGTAAGGTGAGCTAGAGTTTGTTTCCCAGTCCTAAATGGAGTTGAATCACAGACAGTTTTTGGTCCTACGAGCAAGAGTTGTTTTCTGGTAAGAAGAGTCACTATTGCGCTCCAAATGCCATACACTGTGCAAATAGCACTCGTGTCTGTTCCCAGCAAGTACAGTGTATTGGACTGAAGAGGATCTACTGTTCTTGTCAGGTTCCTAAGCAGACTTGAACTAGATATGGCCGTGTGTGTAGGAAGCACAGTTCGTTTGTTCTGAGCAAGCTCACTGTTCGGACCCTATAGGAAACACAGTAGAGTAGAAGAGTGCTCTTTTCTCATAAGCAGAGTGTGTTTCTTGTAAGGCGAGCTAGCGTTTGTTTCCCATTCCTAAATGGAGTTGAATCACATGCAGTTTCTGGTACTACGAGCAAGAGTTGTTTTCTGGTAAGGAATGTCACTATTGCGCACGCATTGCCATACACAGTGCAAATAGCACTCCCGTCTATTCCCAGCAAGTACAGTGTATGGGACTGAAGAGGAGCTACTGTTCTTGTCAGTTTCCTAAGCAGAGTTGAACTAGATATGGCCCGTGTGTGTATGAACCACAGTTCTTATGTTCTGAGCAAGCTCACTGTTCTGGCCCTATAGGAAACACAGTAGAGTAGAAGAGTGCTCTTTTCTCAAAAGCAGAGTGTGTTTCTTGTAAGGCACACTAGCTTTTGTTTCCTAGTCCTAAATGGAGTTGAATCACATGCAGTTTCAGGTCATAAGAACAAGAGTTGTTTTCTGGTAAGGAAAGTCACATTGCGCTCCCATTGCCATACACTGTGCAAATAGCACTTGAGTCTGTTCCCAGCAAGTACAGTGTATTGGACTGAAGAGGAGCTACTGTTCTTGTCAGTTTCCTAAGAAGAGTTGAACTAGATATGGCCCATGTGTTTAGGAAGCACAGTTCTTTTTTTCTGAGCACGCTCACTGTTCTGGCCCTATAGGAAGCACAGTAGAGTAGAAGAGTGCTCTTTTCTCAAAAGCAGAGTGTGTTTCTTGTAAAGCGAGCTAGAGTTTGTTTCCCAGTCCTAAATGGAGTTGAGTCACATGCAGTTTTTTGTTCTATGAGCAAGAGTTGTTTTCTGGTAAGACGAGTCACTATTGTGCTCCAATTGCCATACACATTGCAAATAGCACTGGCGTCTGTTCCCAGCAAGTACAGTGTATTGGACTGAAGAGGATCTACTGTTCTTGTCAGTTTCCTAAGCAGAGTTGAACTAGATATGGCCCGTGTGTGGGAAGCACAGTTCTTTTGTTCTGAGCAAGCTCACTGTTCTGGCCCTGTAGGAAACACAGTAGAGTAGAAGAGTGCTCTTTTTCTAAAGCAGAGTGTGTTTCTTGTAAGGCGAGCTAGCATTTGTTTCCCAGTCCTAAATGGCGTTGAATCACATGCAGTTTGTGGTCCTACGAGCAAGAGTTGTTTTCGGGTAAGGAAAGTCACTATTGCGCTCTAATTGCCATACACAGTGTAAATAGCACTCGCGTCTGTTCCCAGCAAGTACAGTGTATTAGACTGAAGAGGAACTACTGTTCTTGTCAGTTTCCTAAGGAGAGTTGAACTACATATGGTCCGTGTGTGTAGGAAGCACAGTTCTTTTGTTCTGAGCAAGCTCACTGTTCGGACCCCATAGGAAACACAGTAGAGTAGAAGAGTGCTCTTTTCTCTAAAGCAGAGTGTGTTTCTTGTAAGGCGAGCTAGCGTTTTTTTCCCTGTCCTAAATGGAGTTGAATCACATGCAGTTTCTGGACCTATGAGCAAGAGTTGTTTTCTGGTAAGGAAAGTCACTGTTGCGCTCCCATTGCTATACACAGTGCAAATAGCACATGCGTCTGTTCCCAGCAAGTACAGTGTATTGGACTGAAGAGGAGCTACTGTTCTTCTCAGTTTCCGAAGCAGAGTTGAACTAGATATGGCCCGTGTGTCTAGGAAGCACAGTTCATTTGTTCTGAGCAAGCTAACTGTTCTGGCCCTATAGGAAACACAGTAGAGTAGAAGAGTGCTCTTTTCTCAAAAGTAGAAAGTGTTTATTGTAAGGTGAGCTAGAGTTTGTTTCCCAGTCCTAAATGGAGTTGAATCACAGACAGTTTTTGGTCCTACGAGCAAGAGTTGTTTTCTGGTAAGAAGAGTCACTATTGCGCTCCAAATGCCATACACTGTGCAAATAGCACTCGTGTCTGTTCCCAGCAAGTACAGTGTATTGGACTGAATAGGAGCTACTGTTCTTGTCAGTTTCCTAAGCAGAATTGAACTAGATATGGCCGTGTGTGTAGGAAGCACAGTTCTTTTGTTCTGAGCAAGCTCACTGTTCGGACCCCATAGGAAACAAAGTAGAGTAGAAGAGTGCTCTTTTCCCAAAAGCAGAGTGTGTTTCTTGTAAGGCGAGCTAGCGTTTGTTTCCCAGTCCTAAATGGAGTTGAATCACATGCAGTTTCTGGTCCTACTAGCAAGAGTTGTTTTCTGGTAAGGAAAGTCACTATTGCGCTCTCATTGCCATACACAGTGCAAATAGCACTTGCGTCTGTTCCCAGCAAGTACAGTGTATTGGACTGAAGCGGAGCTACTGTTCTTGTCAGTTTCCTAAGCAGAGTTGAACTAGTTATGGCTCGTGTGTAGGAAGCACAGTTCTTTTGTTCTGAGCAAGTTCACTGTTCTGGCCTTATAGGAAACACAGTAGAGTAGAAGAGTGCTCTTTTCTCAAAAGCAGAGTGTGTTTCTTGTAAGGCGAGCTAGCGTTTGTTTTCCAGTCCTAAATGGAGTTGAATCCCATGCAGTTTCTGGTCCTATGAGCAAGAGTTCTTTTCTGGTAAGAAGAGTCACTATTGCGCTCCCATTGTCATACACAGGGCAAATAGCACTGGCATCTGATCCCAGGAAGTACAGTGTATTGGACTGAAGAGGATCTACTGTTCTTGTCAGGTTCCTACGCAGAATTTAACTAGATATGGCCATGTGTGTAGAAAGCACAGTTCTTTTGTTCTGAGCAAGCTCACTGTTTGGACCCCATAGGAAACACAGTAGAGTAGAAGAGTGCTCTTTCTCAAAAGCAGAGTGTGTTTATTGAAATGCGAGCTGGTGTTTGTTTCCCAGTCAGAAATGGAATTGAATCCCGTTCAGTTTCTGGTCCTACGAGCAAGAGATTTTTCTGGTAAGAAGAGTCACTATTGCGCTCCCATTGCCATACACAGTGCAAATAGCACTGGCATCTGTTCCGTGCATGTACAGAGTATTGGACTGAAGAGGAGCTGCTGTTCTTGTCAGTTTCCTAAGCAGAGTTGAACTAGATATGGCCTGTGTGTTTAGGAAGCACAGTTATTATGTTCTGAGCAAGCTCACTGTTCTGGCCCTATAGGAAACACAGTAGAGTAGAAGAGTGCTCTTTTCTCAAGAGCAGAGTGTCTTTCTTGTGAGCAGAGCTAGCGTTTGTTTCCCAGTCCTAAATGGAGTTGAGTCACATGCAGTTTGTGGTCCTAAGAGCAAGAGTTGTTTTCTGGTAAGAAGAGTCACTATTGCGCTCCCATTGCCATACAGAGTACAAATAGCACTCGCGTCTGTTCCCAGCAAGTACAGTGTATTAGACTGAAGAGGAGCTACTGTTCTTGTCAGTAACCTAAGCAAAGTTGAATTAGATATGGCCCATGTGTGTAGGAGGCACAGTTCTTTTGTTCTGAGCAAGCTCACTGTTTGGACCCCATAGGAAACCCAGTAGAGTAGATGAGTGCTCTTTTCTCAAAAGCAGAGTGTGTTTCTTGTAGGCGAGCTAGCGTTTGTTTTCCAGTCCTAAATGGAGTTGAATCCCATGCAGTTTCTGGTCCTACGAGCAAGAATTGTTTTCTGGTAAGAAGAATCACTATTGTGCTCTCAATGTCACACACAGTGCAAATAGCATTGTCGTCGGTTCCCAGCATGTACAGTGTATTGGACTGAAGAGAATCTACTGTTCTTGTCAGGTTCCTAAGCAGAATTGAACTAGATATGGTCGTGTGTGTAGGAAGCACAGTTCTTTTTTTCTGAGCAAGTTCACTGTTCTGGCCCTATAGGAAACACAGTAGAGTAGAAGAGTGCTCTTTTCTCAAAAGCAGAGTGTGTTTCTTGTAAGGCAAGCTAGCGTTTCTTTCCCAGTCCTAAATGGAGTTGAGTCACTTGCAGTTTCTGGTCCTACGAGCAAGAGTTGTTTTCTGGTAAGAAGAGTCACTATTGCGCTGCCATTGACATACACAGAACAAATAGCACTCGCATCTGTTCCCAGCAAGTACAGTGTATTGGACTGAAGAGGATCTACTGTTCTTGTCAGGTTCCTAAGCACACTTGATCTAGATATGGCCGTGTGTGTAGGAAGCACAGTTCTTTTGTTCTGAGAAAGCACACTATGCGGACATCATAGGAAACACAGTAGAGTAGATGAGTGCTCTATTCTCAAAATTTGATTGTTTTTCTTGAAAGTCGAGCTAGTGTTTGTTTCCCAGTCAGAAATGGAGTTGAGTCCCATGCAGTTTCTGGTACTACGAGCAAGAGTTGTTTTCTGGTAAGAAGAGTCACTATTGCGCTCCCATTGCCATACACAGTGCAAATAGCACTCGCGTCTGTTCCCAGCAAGTACAGTGTATTGGACTGAAGAGCAGCTACTGTTCTTGTCAGTTTCCTAAGCAGAGTTGAACTAGATATGGCCCGTGTGTAGGAAGCACAGTTCTTTTGTTCTGAGCAAGCTCACAGTTCGGACCCCGTAGGAAACACAATAGAGTAGAAGAGTGCCCTTTTCTCAAAAGCAGAGTGTGTTTCCTGTAAGGCGAGACAGCGTTTGTTACCCAGTACTAAATGGAGTTGAATCCCATGCAGTTTGTGATCCTACGAGCAAGAGTTGTTTTCTGGTAAGAAGAATCACTATTGCGCTCCCATTGTCATACACAGGGCAAATAGCACAGGCATCTGTTCCCAGCATGTACAGTGTATTGGACTGAAGAGGAGCTACTGTTCTTGTCAGTTTCCTAAGCCGAGTTGAAATAGATATGGCCCGTGTGTGTAGGAAGCACAGGTCTTTTGTTCTGAGCAAGCTCACAGTTCGGACACCGTAGGAAACACAATAGAGTAGAAGAGTACCCTTTTCTCAAAAGCAGAGTGTGTTTCTTGTAAGGCGAGCTAGCGTTTGTTTCCCAACCTAAATGGAGTTGAATCATATGCAGTTTCTGGTCCTATGAGCAAGAGTTGTTTTCTGGTAAGGAAAGTCACTATTGCGCTCCCATTCCCATTCATAGTGTAAATAGCACTCGAGTCTCTTCCCAGCAAATACAGTGTATTGGACTGAACAGCAGCTACTGTTCTTGTCAGTTTCCTAAGCAGAGTTGAACTAGATATGGCTCGTATGTGTAGGAAGCACAGTTCTTTTGTTCTGAGAAAGCACACTGTGCGGACACCATCGGAAACACAGTAGAGTAGATGAGAGCTCTTTTCTCAAAATTAGATAGTGTTTCTTGAAAGGCGAGCTAGTATTTGCTTCCCAGTCAGAAATGGAGTTGAATCCCATGCCGTTTCTGGTCCTACGAGCAAGAGTTTTTTTCTGGTAAGAAGAGTCACTATTGGGCTCCCATTGCCATACAAGTGCAAATAGCACTGGCGTCTGTTCCCAGCAAGTACAGTGTATTCGAATGAAGAGAAGCTACTGTTCTTGTCAGTTTTCTAAGCAGAGTTGAACTAGATACGGCCCGTGTGTGTAGGAAGCACAGTCATTTGTTCTGAGCAAGCTCACTGTGCGGAACACATAGGAAACACAGTAGAGTAGAAGAGTGCTCTTTTCTCAAAAACAGAGTGTGTTTCTTGTAAGGCGAGCTAGCGTTTTTTTCCCAGTCCTAAATGGAGTTGAATCACATGAAGTTTCTGGTCCTACGAGCAAGAGTTTTTTTCTGGTAAGAAGAGTCAATATTGCGCTCCCATTGTCATACACAGTGCAAATAGCCCTCCCGTCTGTTCCCAGCAAGTACAGTGTATTGGACTGAAGAGGAGCTACTGTTCTTCTCAGTTTCCTAAGCAGAGTTGAACTAGATATGGCCCGTGTGTGTAGGAAGCACAGTTTTTTTGTTCTGAGCAAGCTCACTGTTCTGGCCCTATAGGAAACACAGTAGAGTAGAAGAGTGCTCTTTTCTCAAAAGCAGAGTGTGTTTCTTGTAAAGTGAGCTAGAGTTTGTTTCCCAGTCCTAAATGGAGTTGAATCACATGCAGTCTCTGGTCCTACGAGCAAGAGTAGTTTTCTGGTAAGAAGAGTCACTATTGCGCTCCCATTGTCATACACAGGACAAATTGCACTGGCGTCTGTTCCCAGCAAGTACAGTGTATTGGACTGAAGAGGATCTAATGTTCTTGTCAGGTTCCTAAGCAGACTTGAACTAGATATGGCCTTGTGTGTAGGAAGCACAGTTTTTTTGTTCTGAGCAAGCTCACTTTTCGGAACACATAGGAAACACTGTAGAGTAGAAGAGTGCTCTTTTCTCAAAAGCAGAGTGTGTTTCTTGGAAGTCGAGCTAGCGTTTGTTTCCCAGTCCTAAATGGAGTTGAGTCACATGCAGTTTTTTGTCCTACGAGCAAGAGTTTTTTTCTGGTAAGACAAGTCACTATGGCTCCAATTGCCATACACAGTGCAAATAGCATCGCGTCTGTTCCCAGCAAGTACAGTGTATTGGACTGAATAGGAGTTACTGTTCTTGTCAGTTTCCTAAGTAGAGTTGAACTCGATATGGCCCGTGTGTAGGAAGCACAGTTCTTTGTTCTGAGCAAGCTCACTGTTCTGGCCCTATAGGAAACACAGTAGAGTAGAAGAGTGCTCTTTTCTCTAAAGCAGAGTGTGTTTCTGTAAGGTGAGCTAGCTTTTGTTTCCCAGTCTAAAATGGAGTTGAATCACATGCAGTTTCTGGTCCTACGATCAAGAGTTGTTTTATGGTAAGAAGAGTCACTATTGCGCTGCCATTGCATACACAGGACAAATAGCACTCCCGTCTGTTCGCAGCAAGTACAGTGTATTGGACTGAAGAGGAGCTACTGTTCTTCTCAGTTTCCTAAGCAGAGTTGAACTAGATATGGCCCGTGTGTGTAGGAAGCACAGTTCTTTTGTTCTGAGCAAGCTCACTGTTCTGGCCCTATAGGAAACACAGTAGAGTAGAAGGGTGCTCTTTTCTCAAAAGCAGAGTGTGTTTCTTGTAAAGCGAGCTAGAGTTTGTTTCCCATTCCTAAATGGATATGAATCACATGCAGTTTCTGGTCCTACGAGCCAGAGTTGTTTTCTGGTAAGAAGAGTCACTATTGCGCTGCCATTGACATACACAGAACAAATAGCACTCGCATCTGTTCCCAGCAAGTACAGTGTATTGGACTGACGAGGATCTACTGTTCTTGTCAGGTTCCTAAGCAGACTTGAAGTAGATATGGCCGTGTGTGTAGGAAGCACATTTTTTTTGTTCTGAGCAAGCTCACTGTTCGGAACACATAGGAAACACAGTAGAGTAGAAGAGTGCTCTTTTCTGAAAAGCAGAGTGTGTTTCTTGGAAATCGAGCTAGCGTTTGTTTCCTAGTCCTAAATGGAGTTGAGTCACATGCAGTTTTTTGTCCAACGAGCAAGAGTTGTTTTCTGGTAAGACAAGTCACTATTGTGCTCCAATTGCCATACACAGTGCAAATAGCACTCACGTCTGTTCCCCGCAAGTACAGTGTATTGGACTGAAGAGGAGCTAGTGTTCTTGTCAGTTTCCTACGCATAGTTGAACTAGATTAGGCCCGTGTGTAGGAAGCACAGTTGTTTTGTTCTGAGCAAGCTCACTGTTCGGACCCCATAGGAAACACAGTAGAGTAGAAGAGTGCTCTTTTCTCAAAAGCAGAGTGTGTTTCATGTAAGGCGAGCTAGCATTTGTTTCCCAGTCCTAAATGGTGTTGAATCACATGCAGTTTCTGGTCCTACGAGCAAGAGTTGTTTTCTGGTAAGGAAAGTCACTATTGCGCTCACATTGCCATACACAGTGCAAATAGCACTCGCGTCTGTTCCCAGCAAGTACAGTGTATTGGACTGAAGAGGAGCTACTGTTCTTGTCAGTTTCCTAAGCAGAGTTGAACTAGATATGGCCCGTGTGTAGGAAGCACAGTTCTTTTGTTCTGAGCAAGCTCACTGTTCTGGCCCTATAGGAAACACAGTAGAGTAGAAGAGTGCTCTTTTCTCAAAAGCAGAGTGTGTTTCTTGTAAGGCGAGCTAGCGTTTGTTTCCCAGTCCTAAATGGATTTGAGTCACATGCAGTTTCTAGTCCTAAGAACAAGAGTTGTTTTCTGGAAAGGAAAGTCACTATTGCGCGCCCATTGCCTTACACAAGGCAAATAGCACTCGCGTCTTTTCCCAACAAGTACAGTGTATTGGACTGAATAGGAGTTACTGTTCTTGTCAGTTTCCTAAGTAGAGTTGAACTAGATATGGCCCGTGTGTTTAGAAAGCACAGTTCTTTTGTTCTGAGCAAGCTCACTGTTCTGGCCCTATAGGAAACACAGCAGAGTAGAAGAGTGCTCTTTTCTCAAAAGCAGAGTGTGTTTCTTGTAAGGCGAGCTAGCGTTTGTTTCCCAGTCCTAAATGGAGTTGAGTCACATGCAGGTTTTTGTCCTACGACCAAGAGTTTTTTTCTGGTAGGGCGAGTCACTATTGTGCTCCAATAGCCATACACAGTGCAAATAGCACTCACGTCTGTTCCCTGCAAGTACAGTGTATCGGACTGAAGAGGAGCTACTGGTCTTGTCAGTTTCCTAAGCAGAGTTGAACTAGATATGGCCCGTGTGTAGGAAGCACAGTTCTTTATTCTGAGCAAGCTCACTGTTCTGGCCCTTTAGGAAACACAGTAGAGTAGAAGAGTGCTCTTTTCTCTAAAGCAGAGTGTGTTTCTGTAAGGTGAGCTAGCTTTTGTTTCCCAGTCCTAAATGGAGTTGAATCACATGCAGTTTCTGGTCCTACGAGCAAGAGTTGTTTTATGGTAAGAAGAGTCACTATTGTGCTGCCATTGCCATACACAGGACAAATAGCCCTGGCGTCTGTTCCCAGAACGTACAGTGTATTGGACTGAAGAGGATCTACTGTTCTTGTCAGGTTCCTAAGCAGAATTGAACTAGATATGGCCATGTGTGTAGGAAGCACAGTTCTTTTGTTCTGAGCAAGCTCACTGTTCGGACACCATAGTAAACACCGTAGAGTAGAAGAGTGCTCTTTTCTCAAAAGCAGAGTGTGTTTCTTGTAAGGCGAGCTAGCGTTTGTTTCCCATTCCTAAATGGAGTTGAGTCACATGCAGGTTTTTGTCCTACGACCAAGAGTTGTTTTCTGGTAGGGCGAGTCACTATTGTGCTCCAATTGCCATACACAGTGCAAATAGCACTCGCGTCTGTTCCCTGCAAGTACAGTGTATCGGACTGAAGAGGAGCTACTGTCCTTGTCAGTTTCCTAAGCAGAGTTGAACTAGATATGGCCCGTGTGTAGGAAGCACAGTTCTTTATTCTGAGCAAGCTCACTGTTCTGGCCCTATAGGAAACACAGTAGAGTAGAAGAGTGCTCTTTTCTCTAAAGCAGAGTGTGTTTCTGTAAGGTGAGCTAGCGTTTGTTTCCCAGTCCTAAATGGAGTTGAATCACATGCAGTTTCTGGTCCTACGAGCAAGAGTTGTTTTATGGTAAGAAGAGTCACTATTGTGCTGCCATTGCCATACACAGGACAAATAGCACTGGCGTCTGTTCCCAGCATGTACAGTGTATTGGACTGAAGAGGATCTACTGTTCTTGTCAGGTTCCTAAGCAGAATTGAACTAGATATGGCCATGTGTGTAGGAAGCACAGTTCTTTGTTCTGAGCAATCTCACTGTTCAGACACCATAGGAAACACAGTAGAGTAGAAGAGTGCTCTTTTCTCAAAAGCAGAGTGTGTTTTTGTAAGGCGAGCTAGCGTTTGTTTCCTAGTCCTAAATGGAGTTGAATCACATGCAGTTTCTGGTCCTACGAGCAAGAGTTGTTTTCTGGTAAGGAAAGTCACTATTGTGCTCCCATTACCCTACACAAGGCAAATAGCACTCGCGTCTTTTCCCAGCAAGTACAGTGTATTGGAGTGAATAGGAGCTTCTGTTCTTGTCAGTTTCCTAAGCAGAATTGAACTAGATATGGTCCATATGTGTAGGAAGCACAGTTCTTTTGTTCTGAGCAAGCTCACTGTTTGGATACCTTAGGAAACACAGTAGAGTAAAAGAGTGCTCTTTTCTCTAAAGCAGAGTGTGTTTTTGTAAGGCGAGCTAGCATTTGTTTCCCAGTCCTAAATGGAGTGGAATCACATGCAGTTTGTGGTCCTACGAGCAAGAGTTTTTTTCTGGTAAGGAAAGTCACTATTGCGCTCCCATTGCCATACTCAGTGCAAATAGCCCTCCCGTCTGTTCCCAGCAAGTACAGTGTTTTGGACTGAAGAGGAGCTACTGTTCTTCTCAGTTTCCTAAGCAGAGTTGAACTAGATATGGTCCGTGTGTGTAGGAAGCACAGTTCTTTTTCCTGAGCAAGCTCACTGTTCTGGCCCTATAGGAAACACAGTAGAGTAGAAGGGTGCTCTTTTCTCAAAAGCAGAGTGTGTTTCTTGTAAAGCGAGCTAGAGTTTGTTTCCCAGTCCTAAATGGAGATGAATCACATGCAGTTTCTGGTCCTACGAGCAAGAGTTGTTTTCTGGTAAGAAGAGTCACTATGGTGCTGCCATTGACATACACAGGACAAATAGCACTCGCGTCTGTTCCCAGCAAGTACAGTGTATTGGACTGAAGAGGATCTACTGTTCTTGTCAGGTTCCTAAGCAGAGTTGAACTAGATATGGCCCGTGTGTAGGAAGCACATTTGTTTTGTTCTGAGCAAGCTCACTCTTCGGACCCCATAGGAAACACAGTAGAGTAGAAGAGTGCTCTTTTCTCAAAAGCAGAGGGTGTTTCATGTAAGGCGAGCTAGCACTTGTTTCCCAGTCCTAAATGGTGTTGAATCACATGCAGTTTCTGGTCCTACGAGCAAGAGTTGTTTTCTGGTAAGGAAAGTCACTATTGCGCTCCCATTGCCATACACAGTGCAAATAGCACTCGCGTCTGTTCTCTGCAAGTACAGTCTATCGGACTGAAGAGGAGCTACTGTTCTTGTCAGTTTCCTAAGCAGAGTTGAACTAGATATGGCCCGTGTGTAGGAAGCACAGTTCTTTTGTTCTGAGCAAGCTCACTGTTCTGGCCCTATAGGAAACACAGTAGAGTAGAAGAGTGCTCTTTTCTCTAAAGCAGAGTGTGTTTTTGTAAGGCGAGCTAGCATTTGTTTCCCAGTCCTAAATGGAGTGGAATCACATGCAGTTTCTGGTCCTACGAGCAAGAGTTGTTTTCTGGTAAGGAGAGTCACTATTGCGCTCCCCTTGCCATACATAGTGCAAATAGATCTCGCATCTGTTCCCAGCAAGTACAGTGTATCGGACTGAAGAGGAGCTACTGTTCTTGTCAGTTTCCTAAGCAGAGTTGAACTAGATATGGCCCGTGTGTGTAGTAAGCACAGTTCTTTTGTTCTGAGCAAGCTCACTGTTCAGACCCCATAGGAAACAGAGTAGAGGAAAAGAGTGCTCTTTTCTCAAAAACAGAGTGTGTTTCTTGTAAGGCGAGCTAGCGTTTGTTTCCCAGTCCTAAATGGATTTGAGTCACATGCAGTTTCTGGTCCTAAGAACAAGAGTTGTTTTATGGTAAGGAAAGTCACTATTGTGCTCCCATTACCCTATACAAGGCAAATAGCACTCGAGTCTTTTCCCAGCAAGTACAGTGTATTGGAGTGAATAGGAGCTACTGTTCTTGTCAGTTTCCTAAGCAGAGTTGAACTAGATATGGTCCGTATGTGTAGGAAGCACAGTTCTTTTGTTCTGAGCAAGCTCACTGTTTGGATCTCATAGGAAACACAGTAGAGTAAAAGAGTGCTCTTTTCTCTAAAGCAGAGTGTGTTTTTGTAAGGCGAGCTAGCATTTGTTTCCCAGTCCTAAATGGAGTGGAATCACATGCAGTTTCTGGTCCTACGAGCAAGAGTTGTTTTCTGGTAAGGAAAGTCACTATTGCGCTCCCATTGCCATACACAGTGCAAATAGCCCTCCCGTCTGTTCGCAGCAAGTACAGTGTATTGGACTGAAGAGGAGCTACTGTTCTTCTCAGTTTCCTAAGCAGAGTTGAACTAGATATGGTCCGTGTGTGTAGAAAGCACAGTTCTTTTTTTCTGAGCAAGCTCACTGTTCTGGCCCTATAGGAAACACAGTAGAGTAGAAGAGTGCTCTTTTCTCAAAAGCAGAGTGTGTTTCTTGTAAAGCGAGCTAGAGTTTGTTTCCCATTCCTAAATGGA
>NW_026738127.1:0-24935 GCF_949786415.1 Peromyscus eremicus
CAGCATGTATAGTGTATTGGACTGAAGAGGATCTACTGTTCTTGTCAGTTTCCTAAGCAAAATTGAACTAGATATGGCCCGTGTTTGTAGGAAGCACAGTTCTTTTGTTCTGAGCAAGCACACTGTTTGGACCCCAAAGGACACACAGAAGAGTAGAAGAGTGCTCTTTTCTCAAAAGCAGAGTGTGTTTCTTTTAAGTCGAGCTAGCGTTTGTTTCCCAGTCCTAAATGGAGTTGAATCACATGCAGTTTCTTGTCCTACGAGCAAGTGTTGTTTTCTGGTATAAAGAGTCATTATTGCGCTCCCATGGTCATACACATTACAAATAGCACTGGCGTCTGTTCCCAGCATGTACAGTGTATTGGACTGAAGAGGATCTACTGTTCTTGTCAGTTTCTTAGCAGAATTGAACTTGATATTGCCGTGTGTGTAGGAAGCACAGTTCTATTGTTCTGAGCAAGCTCACTGTTCTGGCCCTATAGGAAACACAGTGGAGTAGAAGAGTGATCTTTTCTCAAAAGCAAAGTGTGTTTCTTGTAAGGCGAGCTAGTGTTTGTTTCCCAGTCATAAATGGAGTTGAATCACATGCAAATTTTGGTCCTACGAGCAAGAGGTGTTTTCTGGCAAGGAAAGTTACTATTGTGCTCCCATTGCCATACACAGTGCAAATAGCACTCACGTCTGTTCCCAGCAAGTACGGTGTTGGACTGAAAAGGAGCTACTGTTCTTGTCAGTTTCCTAAGCAGAGTTGAACTAGATATAGTCGGTGTGCGCAGGAAACAGAGTTCTTTTGTTCTGAACAAGCTCACTGTTCTGGACCTATAGGAAACACATTAGAGTAGAAGAGTGCTCTTTTCTCAAAAGCAGAGTGTGTTTCTCGTAAGGCGAGCTAGTGTTTGTTTCCCAGTTCTAAATGGAGTTGAATCACATGCAGTTTCTGGTCCTATGAACAAGGGTTGTTTTCTGGTAAGAAAAGTCACTATTGCGCTCCCATTGTCATACACAGGGCAAATAGGACTCGCGTCTGTTCGCAGCAAGTACAGTGTATTGTTCTGAAGATGAGCTACTGTCCTTGTCAGTTTCCTAAGCAGAGTTGAACTAGATATGGCCCGTGTGTGTAGGAAGCACAGTTCTTTTGTTCTGAGCAAGCTCACCGTTCGGACCATATAGGAAACACAGTAGAGTAGAAGAGTGCTCTTTTCTCAAAAGCAGAGTGTGTTTCTGGTAAGGCGAGCTAGTCTTTGTATCCCAGTCTGAAATGGAGTGGAATCCCATGCAGTTTCTGGTCCTATGAGCAAGAGTTGTTTTCTGGTAAGAAGAGTCACTATTGCGCTCCCATTGCCATATACAGTGAAAATAGCTCTCGTGTCTGTTCCCAGCAAGTACAGTGTATTGGACTGAAGAGGAGCTAATGTTCTTGTCAGTTTCCTATGCAGAGTTGAACTAGATATGGCCCGTGCTTGTAGGAAGCACAGTTCTTTTGTTCTGAGCAAGCACACTGTTTGGACCCCAAAGGACACACAGAAGAGTTTAAGAGTGCTCTTTTCTCAAAAGCAGAGTGTGTTTCTTGTAAGGTGAGCTAGCGTTTGTTTCCCAGTCCTAAATGGAGTTGAGTCACATGCAGTTTCTGGTCCTACAAGCAAGAGTTGTTTTCTATTAAGAAGAATCACTATTGCGCTCCCATTGTCATACACAGGGCAAATAGCACTGGCGTCTGTTTCCAGCATTTACAGTGTATTGGACTGAAGAGGAGCTACTGTTCTTGTCAGTTTCCTAAGCAGAGTTGAACTAGATATAGCCCGTGTGTGTAGGAAGCACAGTTCTTTTGTTCTGAGCAAGCTCACTATTCTGGCGCTATAGGAAACACAGTAGAGTAGAAGAGTGCTCTTTTCTCAAAAGCAGAGTGTGTTTCTTCTAAGGCGAACTAGAGTTTGTCTCCCAGTCCTAAATGGAGTTGAATCACATGCAGTTCCTGGTCCTATGAGCAAGAGTTGTTTTCTGGTAAGAAGAGTCACTATTGCGCTCCCATTGTCATACACAGGGCAAATAGCACTGGCGTCTGTTCCCAGCAAGTACAGTGTATGGGACAGAAAAGGATCTACTGTTCTTGTCAGTTTCCTAAGCAGAATTGAACTAGATATGGCCGTGTGTGTAGGAAGCACAGTTCTTTTGTTCTGAGCAAGCTCATTGTTTTGGACCTGTAGGAAACAAAGTAGAGTAGAAGAGTGCTCTTTTCTCAAAAGCAGAGTGTGTTTCTTGTAAGGCGAGCTAGCTTTTGTTTCCCAGTCCTAAATGGAGTGAAATCACATGCAGTTTTTGGTCCTACGAGCTAGAAATGTTTTCTGGTAAGGAAAGTCACTTTTGCGCTCCCATTGCCATGCAGAGTGCAAATAGCACTGGCGTGTGTTCGCAGCAAGTACAGTGTATTGGACTGAAGATGAGGTACTGTTCTTGTCAGTTGCCTAAGCAGGGTTGAACTAGATATGGCCACTGTGGGTAGGAAGCACAGTTCTTTTGTTCTGAGCAAGCTCACTATTCTGGCCCTATAGGAAACACAGTAGAGTAGAAGAGTGCTCTTTTCTCAAAAGCAGAGTTTGTTTCTTGTAAGACGAGCTAGTGTTTGTTTCCCGTCCTAAATGGAGTTGAATCACATGCAGTTTCTGGTCCTAGGAGCAACAGTTGTTTTCTGGTAAGAAGAGTCACTATTGCGCTCCCATTGTCATACTCAGGGCAAATAGCACTGGCATCTGTTCCCAACAAGTACAGTGTATGGGACTGAAGAGGATCTACTGTTCTTGTCAGTTTCCTAAGCAGAATTGAACTGGATATGGCCGTGTGTGTAGGAAGCACAGTTCTTTTGTTCTGAGCAAGCTCACTGTTCGGACCCCAGAGGAAACACAGTAGAGTAGAAGAGTGCTCTTTTCTCAAAAGCAGAGTGTGTTTCTTGTAAGGTGAGCTAGTGTTTGTTTCCCAGTCTGAAATGGAGTGGAATCCCATGCAGTTTCTGGTCCTATGAGCAAGAGTTTTTTTCTGGTAAGAAGAGTAACTATTGCGCTCCCATTGCCATATACAATGCAAATAGTCCTCGCGTCTGTTCCCAGCAAGTACAGTGTATTGGACTGAAGAGGTGCTAATGTTCATGTCAGTTTCCTAAGCGGAGTTGAACTAGATATGGCCCCTGTGTGTAGGATGCACAGTTCTTTTGTTCTGAGCAAGGTCACTGTTTGGACCCCAAAGGAAACACAGTAGATTAGAAGAGTGCTCTTTTCTCAAAAGCAGAGTGTGTTTCTTGTAAGGCTAGCTAGCGTTTGTTTCGCAGTCCCAAATGGAGTTGAATCACATGCAGTTTCTGGTCCTACGAGCAAGAGTTGTTTTCTGGTCAGAAGAGTAACTATTTCCTCCCATTGTCATACACAGGACAAATAACAGTGGCGTCTGTTCCCAGCATGTACAGTGTATTGTACTGAAGAGGATCTATTGTTCTAGTCAGTTTCCTAAGCAGAGTTGAACTACATATAGTCGGTGTGTTTAGGAAGCACAGTTCTTTTGTTCTGAGCAAGCTCACTGTTTTGGCCCTGTAGGAAACACAGTAGAGTAGAAGAGTGCTCTTTTCTCAAAAGCAGAGTGTGTTTCTTGTAAGGCAAGCTAGCGTTTGTTTCCCAGTCCTAAATGGAGTTGAATCACATGAAGTTTCTGGTCCTATGAGCAAGTGTTGTTTTCTGGTAAGAAGAGTCACTATTGCGCTCCCATTGTCATACACAAGGCAAATAGCACTGGCGTCTATTCCCAGCATGTACAGTGTATTAGACTGTAGAGGATCTACGGTTCTTGTCAGTTTCCTAAGCAGAATTGAACCAGATATGGCCGTGTTCTAGGAAGCACCGTTCTTTTGTTCTGAGCAAGCTCACTGTTTTGGCTCTATAGGAAACACAGTAGAGTAGAAGAGTGCTCTTTTCTCAAAAGCAGAGTGTGTTTATTGTAAGGCGAGCTAGCGTTTGTTTCCCAGTCCTAAATGGAGTTGAATCACATGCAGTTTCTGGTCCTACGAGCAAGAGTTGTTTTCTGGTAAGAAGTGTCCCTATTGTGCTCCCATTGTCATACACAAGGCAAATAGCACTCGCCTCTGTTCCCAGCAAGTACAGTGTATTGGACTGCAGAGGAGCTACTGTTCTTGTGAGTTTCCTAAGCATAGTTGAACTAGATATGGCACGCGTGTGTAGGAAACACAGTTCTTTTGTTCTGAGCAAGCTCACTTTTAGGATACCATAGGAAACACAGTAGAGTAGAAGAGTGCTCTTTTCTCAAAAGTAGAGTGTGTTTCTTGTAAGGAGAGCTAGTGTTTGTTTCCCAGTCAGAAATGCAGTTGAATCCCATGCAGTTTCTGGTCCTACGAAAAGACATGCTTTCTGGTAAGAAGAGTCACTATTGCGATCCCATTGCCATACACATTACAAATAGCATTCGCGTCTGTTCCCAGGAAGTACAGTGTATTTGACTGAAGAGGAGCTACTGTTCTTGTCAGTTTCCTAAGCAGAGTTGAACTAGATATGGCCCGTGTTTCTAGGAAGCACAGTTCTTTTGTTCTGAGCAAGCTCACTGTTCGGAACCCATTGGAAACACTTTAGAGTAGAAGAGGGCTCTTTTCTCAAAAGCAGAGTGTGTTTCTTGAAAGGCGAGCTAGCCTTTGTTTCCCAGTCCTAAATGGAGTTGAATCACATGCAGTTTCTGATCCTATGAGCAAGAGTTGTTTTCTGGTAAGAAGAGTCACTATTGCTCTCCCATTGTCATACACAGTGCAAATAGCACTGGCGTCTGTTCCCAGCAAGTACAGTGTATTGGACTGAAGAGGATCTACTATTCTTGTCAGTTTCCCAAGCAGAATTGAACTAGATATGGCCGTGTGTGTAGGAAGCACAGTTCTTTTGTTCTGAGCAAGCTCACTGTTTTGGCCCTATAGGAAACACAGTAGAGTAGAAGAGTGCTATATTCTCAAAAGCAGAGTGTGTTTTTTGTAATGGAGCTAGGGTTTGTTTCGCAGTCCTAAATGGATTTGAATCACATGCAGTTTCTTGTCCTACGAGCAAGAGTTGTTTTTTGGTAAGAAGAGTCACTATTGCGCTCCCATTGTCATACACAGGGCAAATAGCACTGGCGTCTGTTCCCAGCATACAGTCTATTGGACTGAAGAGGATCTACTGTCCTTGTCAGTTTCCTATGCAGAATTGATCTACATATGGCCCATGTGTGTAGGAAGCACAGTTCTTTTGTTCTGAACAAGCTCACTGTTCTGGCCCTATAGGAAACACAGTAGAGAAGAAGAGTGCTCTTTTCTCAAAAGCAGAGTGTGTTTCTTGTAAGGCAAGCTAGCGTTTGTTTCCCAGTCCTAAATGGAGTTGAATCACATGCAGTTTCTGATCCTATGAGCAAGAGTTGTTTTCTGGTAAGAAGAGTCACTATTGCGCTCCCATTGCCATACACAGTGCAAATAGCCCTCGCATCTGTTCCCAGCACGTACAGTGTATTGGACTGAAGAGGAGCTACTGTTCTTGTCAGTTTCCTAAGCAGAGTTGAACTACATATGCCTCGTGTGTGTAGGAAGCACAGTTCTTTTATTCTGATCAAGCTCACTGATCGGACCACATAGTAAACACTTTAGAGTAGAAGAGGGCTCTCTTCTCAAAAGCAGAGTCTGTTTCTTGTAAGGCGAGTTAGCGTTTGTTTCCAAGTCCTAAATGGAGTTGAATCACATGCAGTTTCTGTATTTACGAGCAAGAGTTGTTTTCTGGTAAGACGAGTCACTATTGCGCTCCCATTGTCATACACAGGGCAAATAGCACTCACGTCTGTTCCCAGCAAGTACAATGTATTGGACTGAAGAGGATCTACTATTCTTGTCAGTTTCCTAAGCATATTGAACTAAATATAGTCGGTGTGTGTTGGAAGCACAGTTCTTTTGTTCTGAGCAAGCTCACTCTTCTGGCCCTATAGGAAACACATTAGAGTAGAAGAGTGCCCTTTCCTAAAAGCAGAGTGTGTTTCTTGTAAGACAAGCTAGCGTTTGTTTCCCAGTCCTAAATAAAGTTGAATCACATGCAGTTTCTGTTCCTACGAGCAAGAGTTGTTTTCTGGTTAGAAGAGTCACTATTGCGCTCCCATTGTAATACACAGGGCAAATAGCACTGGCGTCTATTCCCAGCATGTACAGTGTATTGGACTGAAGAGGACCTACTGTTCTTGTCAGTTTCTTAAGCAGAATTGAACTAGATATGGCCGTGTGTGTAGGAAGCACAGTTCTTTTGTTCTGAGCAAGCTCACTGTTTTGGCCCTATAGGAAACACAGTAGAGTAGAAGAGTGTCCTTTTCTCAAAAGCAGAGTGTGTTTCTTGTAAGGCGAGCTAGCGTTTGTTTTTCAGTCCTAAATGGAGTTGAATCACATGCAGTTTCTGGTCCTACGAGCAAGAGTTGTTTTCTGGTAAGAAAAGTCACTATTGCGCTCCCATTGACATACACAGGTAAAATAGCACTGGCGTCTGTTCCCAGCATGTACAGTGTATTGGACTGAGGAGGATCTACTGTTATTGTCAGTTTCCTAAGCAGAATTGAACTAGATATGGCTGTGTGTGTAGGAAGCACAGTTCTTTTGTTCTCAGCAAGCTCACTGTTCTGGCCCTATAGGAAACACAGTAAAGTAGAAGAGTGATCTTTTCTCAAAAGCAGAGTGTGTTTCTTGTAAGGCGAGCTAGTGTTTGTTTCGCAGTCCTAAATGGAGTTGAATCACATGCAGTTTTTGGTCCTACGAACAAGAGTTGTTTTCTGGTAAGGAAAGTCACTATTGTGCTCCCATTGCCATACACAATGCAAATAGCACTCGCATCTGTTCCCATTAAGTACAGTGTATTGGACTGAAGAGGAGCTACTGTTCTTTCAGTTTCCTAAGTAGAGTTAAACTAGATATGGCCCGTGTGTGTAAGAAGCACAGTTCTTTTTTTCTGAGCAAGCTCACTGTTCTGGCCCTATAGGAAACACAGTAGAGTAGAAGAGTGCTCTTTTCTCAAAAGCAGAGTGTGTTTCTTGTAAGGCGAGCTAGCGTTTGTTTCCCAGTCCTAAATGGAGTTGAATCACATGAAGTTTCTGGTCCTACGAGCAAGAGATATTTTCTGGTAAGAAGAGACACTATTGCGCTCCCATTGTCATACACAAGGCAAATAGCACTGGCGTCTATTCCCAGCATGTACAGTGTATTAGACTGTAGAGGATCTACTGTTCTTGTCAGTTTCCTAAGCAGAATTGAACCAGATATGGCCGTGTGTCTAGGAAGCACCGTTCTTTTGTTCTGAGCAAGCTCACTGTTTTGGCTCTATAGGAAACACAGTAGAGTAGAAGAGTGCTCTTTTCTCAAAAGCAGAGTGTGTTTCTTGTAAGGCGAGCTAGCGTTTGTTTCCCAGTCCTAAATGGAGTTGAATCACATGCAGTTTCTGATCCTATGAGCAAGAGTTGTTTTCTGGTAAGAAGAGTCACTATTGCGCTCCCATTGTCATACACAGGGCAAATAGCACTCGCGTCTGTTCCCAGCAAGTACAGTGTATTGGACTGAAGAGGATCTACTATTCTTGTCAGTTTCCTAAGCCGAATTGAACTAGATATGGCCATGTGTGTAGGAAGCACAGTTCTTTTTTTCTGAGCAAGCTCACTGCTTTGGCCCTATAGGAAACACAGTAGAGTAGAAGAGTGCTCTTTTCTCAAAAGCAGAGTGTGTTTCTTGTAAGGGAGCTAGCGTTTGTTTCCCAGTCCTAAATGGATTTGAATCACATGCAGTTTCTGTTCCTACGAGCAAGAGTTGTTTTCTGGTAAGAAGTGTCACTATTGCACTCCCATTGTAATACACAGGGCAAATAGCACTGGCTTCTATTCCCAGCATGTACAGTGTATTGGACTGAAGAGGATCTACTGTTCTTGTCAATTTCCTAAGCAGAATTGAACTAGATATGGCCGTGTGTGTAGGAAGCACAGTTCTTTTGTTCTGAGCAAGCTCACTGTTTTGGCCCTATAGGAAACACAGTAGAGTAGAAGAGTGCTTTTTTCTCAAAAGCAGAGTGTGTTTCTTGTAAGAAGAGCAAGTGTTTGTTTCCCAGTCTGAAATGGAGTTGAATCCCATGCAGTTGCTGGTCCTAGGAGCAAGAGATGTTTTCTGGTAAGAAGATTCACTATTGCACTACCATTGTCATACAAAGGGCGAATAGCACCGGTGTCTGTTCCCAGCAGGTGCAGTGTATGGGACTGAAGATGAGCTACTGTTCTTGTCAGTTTCCTAAGCAGAGTTGAACTAGATATAGCCCGTGTGTGTAGGAAGCACAGTTCTTTTTTTCTGAGCAAGCACACTGTTTGGACCCCAAAGGAAACACTGTAGAGTAGAAGAGTGCTCTTTTTTCAAAAGCAGAGTGTGTTTCTTGTAAGGGTAGGTAGCGTTTGTATCGCAGTCCTAAATGGAGTGGAATCACATGCAGTTTTTGGTCCTACGAGCTGGAATTGTTTTCTGGTAAGTAAAGTAACTTTTGCGCTCCCATTGCCATGCATAGTGCAAATAGCACTGGCATGTGTTCGCAGCAAGTACAGTGTATTGGACTGAAGATGAGCTACTGTTCTTGTCAGTTTCCTAAGCAGAGTTGAACTAGATATGGCCCGTGTGTGTAGGAAGCACAGTTCTTTTGTTCTGAGCAAGCTCAATGTTCGGACCCCATATGAACCACAGTAGAATAGAAGACTGCTCTTTTCTCAAAAGCAGAGTGTGTTTCTTGTAAGGCGAGCTAGCATTTGTTTCCCAGTCCTAAATGGAGTTGAATCACATGCAGTTTCTTGTCCTACGAGCAGGAGTTGTTTTCTGGTAAGAAGAGTCACAATTGCGCTCCCATTGTCATACATGGCAAATAGCACTGGCGTCCATTCCAAGCATGTACAGTGTATTGGACTGAAGAGGATCTACTGTTCTTGTCAGTTTCCTAAGCAGAATTGAACTATATATGGCCGTATTTTTATGAAGCACAGTTCTTTTGTTCTGAGCAAGCTCACTGTTCTGGCCCTATAGGAAACACAGTAGAGTAGAAGAGTGCTCTTTTCTCAAAAGCAGAGTGTGTTTCCTGTAGCGCGAGCTAGCATTTGTTTCCCAGTCCTAAATGGAGTTGAATCACATGCAGTTTTTGGTCCCAAGAGCAAGAGTTGTTTTCTGGTAAGGAAAGTCACTATTGCGCTCCCATTTCCATACACAGTGCAAATAGCACTCGCGTCTGTTCCAAGCAAGTACAGTGTATTAGACTGAAGCGGAGCTACTGTTCTTGTCAGTTTCCTAAGCAGAGTTGAACTAGATATGGCCCATGTGTGTAGGAAGCACAGTTCTTTTGTTCTGAGCAAATTCACTGTTCTGGGCCAATAGGAAACACACTAGAGTAGAAGAGTGCTCTTTTCTCAAAAGCAGAGTGTGTTTCTTGTAAGGCGAGCTAGCGTTTGTTTCCCAGTCCTAAATGGATTTGAATCACATGCAGTTTTTGGTCCTACGAGCAAGAGTTGTTTTCTGGTAAGGAAAGTCACTATTGTGCTCCCATTTACATACACAGTGCAAATAGCACTCGCATCTGTTCCAAGCAAGTACAGTGTATTGGACTGAAGCGGAGATACTGTTCCTGTCAGTTTCCTAAGCAGAGTTGAACTAGATATGGCCCCTGTGTGTAGGAAGCACAGTTCTTTTGTTCTGAGCAAGCTCACTGTTCGGACACCATAGGAAACACAGTAGAGTAGAAGAGTGCTCTTTTCTCAAAACCAGAGTGTGTTTCTTGTAAGGTGAGCTAGCGTTTGTTTCACAATCCTAAATGGAGATGAATCACATGCAGTTTCTGGTCCTACGAGCAAGAGTTGTTTTCTGGTAAGAAGAGTCACTATTGCGCTCCCATTGTGATACATAGGGCAAATAGCACTGGCGTCTGTTCCCAGCACGTACAGTGTATTGGACTGAAGAGGATCTACTGTTCTTGTCAGTTTCCTAAGCAGACTTGAACTAGATATGGCCCGTGTGTATAGGAAGCACAGTTCTATTGTTCTGAGAATGCTCACTGTTCTGGCCCTATGGGAAACACAGTAGAGCAGAAGAGTGCTCTTTTCTAAAAAGCAGAGTGTGTTTCTTGTAAGGCGAGCTAGCGTTTGTTTCCCAGTCCTAAATGGAGTTGAATCACATGCAGTTTCTGGACCTATGAGCATGAATTGTTTTCTGGTAAGAAGAGTCACTATTGTGCTCTAATTGTCATACACAGGGCAATTAGCACTGGCGTCTGTTCCCAGCATGTACAGTGTATTGGACTGAAGAGGATCTACTGTTCTTGTCATTTTCCTAAGTAGAATTGAACTAGATATGGCCGTGTGCGTAGGAAGCACAGTTCTTTTGTTCTGAGCAAGCTCACTGTTCTGGCCCTATAAGAAACAAAGTAGAGTAGAAGAGTGATGGTTTCGAAAAAGCAGAGTATCTCCCTTATAAGACGAGCTAGCATTTGTTTCCCAGTCCTAAATGGAGTTGAATCACATGCAGTTTCTGGTCCTACAAGCAAGAGTTGTTTTCTGGTAAGGAAAGTCACTATTGCGATCCCATTGCCATACAGAGTGCAAATAGCATTGGCGTCTGCTCCCAGCAAGTGCAGTGTATTGGACTGAAGAAGAGCTACTGTTCTTGTCAGTTTCCTAAGCAGAGTTGAACTAGATATGGCCCCTGTGTGTAGGAAGCACAGTTCTTTTGTTCTGAGCAAACTCACTGTTCTGGCCCTATAGGAAACACAGTAGAGTAGAAGAGTGCTCTTTTCTCAAAAGCAGAGTGTGTTTCCTGTAGCGCGAGCTAGCATTTGTTTCCCAGTCCTAAATGGAGTTGAATCACATGCAGTTTCTGGTCCTACGAGCTAAAGTTGTTTTCTGGTAAGAAGAGTAACTATTGTGCTCCCATTGTCATACGCAAGGCAAATAGCACTGGTGTCTGTTCCCAGCATGTACAGTGTATTGGACTGAAGAGGATCTACTGTCCTTGTCAGTTTCCTATGCAGAATTGATCTAGATATGGCCCGTGTGTGTAGGAAGCACAGTTCTTTTGTTCTGAGCAAACTCACTGTTCTGGCCCTATAGGAAACACAGTAGAGAAGAAGAGTGCTCTTTTCTCAAAAGCAGAGTGTGTTTCTTGAAAGGCGAGCTAGCGTTTGTTTCCCAGTCCTAAATGGAGTTGAATCACATGCAGTTTTTGGTCCTACGATGAAGAGTTGTTTTCTGGAAAGAAGAGTCACTATTGCGCTCCCATTGCCATACACAGTGCAAATAGCACTCGCATCTGTTCCCAGCAAGTACAGTGTATTGGACTGAAGAGGAGCTACTGTTCTTGTCAGTTTCCTAAGCATATTGAACTAAATATAGTCGGTGTGTGTTGGAAGCACAGTTCTTTTGTTCTGAGCAAGATGACTCTTCTGGCTCTATAGGAAAAACATTAGAGTAGAAGAGTGCCCTTTCCTAAAAGCAGAGTGTGTTTCTTGTAAGACGAGCTAGCGTTTGTTTCCCAGTCCTAAATGGAGTAAAATCACATGCAGTTTCTGTTCCTACGAGCAGAGTTGTTTTCTGGTAAGAAGTGTCACTATTGCGCTCCAATTGTAATACACACGGCAAATAGCACTGGCTTCTATTCCCAGCATGTACAGTGTATTGGACTGAAGAGGATCTACTGTTCTTGTCAGTTTGCTAAGCAGAATTGAACTAGATATGGCCGTGTGTGTAGGAAGCACAGTTCTTTTGTTCTGACCAAGCTCACTGTTTTCGCCCTATAGGAAACACAGTAGAGTAGAAGAGTGCCCTTTTCTCAAAAGCAGAGTGTGTTTCTTGTAAGGCGAGCTAGCGTTTGTTTTTCAGTCCTAAATGGAGTTGAATCACATGCAGTTTCTGGTCCTACGAGCAAGAGTTGTTTTCTGGTAAGAAGAGTCACTATTGCGCTCCCATTGACATACACAGGTAAAATAGCACTGGCATCTGTTCCCAGCATGTACAGTGTATTGGACTGAAGAGGATTTACTGTTCTTGTCAGTTTCCTAAGCAGAGTTAAACTAAATACAGTCGGTGTGTGTAGGAAGCACAGTTCATTTGTTCTGAGAAAGCTCACTCTTCGGACCCTATAGGAAACACAGTAGAGTAGAAGTGTGCCCTTTTCTCAAAAGCAGAGTGTATTTCTTGTAAGGCGAGCTAGTGTTTGTTTCCCAGTCCTAAATGGTCTTGAATCCCATGCAGTTTCTGGTACTATGAGCAAGAGTTGTTTTCTGGTAATGAAAGTCACTATTGCGCTCCCATTGCCCTACACAGTGCAAATAGCACTGGCGAATGTTCCCAGCAAGTACAGTGTATTGGACTGAAGAGGATCTACTGTTCTTGTAAGTTTCCTAAGCAGAGTTGAACTGGATATGGCCCTTGTGTAGGAAGCACACTTCTTCTGTTCTGAGCAAGCTCACTGTTCGGATCCCATAGGAAACACAGTAGAGTAGAAGAGTGCTCTTTTCTCAAAAGCAGAGTGTGTTTCTTGTAAGGCGAGCTAGCGTTTGTTTCCCAGTCCTAAATGAAGTTGAATCCCATGCAGTTTTTGGTCCTATGAGCAAGAGTTGTTTTCTGGAAAGAAGAGTCACTATTGCGCTCCCATTGCTATACACAGGGCAAATAGCACTGGCGTCTGTTCCCAGCATGTGCAGTGTATTGGACTGAAGAGGATCTACTATTCTTGTCAGTTTCCTAAGCAGAGTTGAACTAAATATAGTCGGTGTGTGTAGGAAGCACAGTTCTTTTGTTCTGAGCAGGCTCACTCTTCTGGCCCTATAGGAATCACATTAGAGTAGAAGAGTGCTCTTTTCTCAAAAGCAAAGTGTGTTTCTTGTAAGGCAAGCTAGCGTTTGTTTCCCAGTCCTAAATGGAGTAAAATCACATGCAGTTTCTGGTCCTACGAGCAAGAGGTGTTCTCTGGAGAGAAGGTCACTATTGCGCTCCCATTGTCATACACAGGGCAAATAGCACTGGCGTCTATTCCCTGCATGTACAGTGTATTGGACTGAGGAGGATCTACTGTTCTTGTCAGTTTCCTAAGCAGAATTGAACTAGATAAGGACGTGTGTGTAGGAAGCACAGTTCTTTTGTTCTGAGCAAGCTCACTGTTTTGGCCCTATAGGAAACACAGTAGAGTAGAAGAGTGCCCTTTTCTCAAAAGCAGAGTGTGTTTCTTGTAAGGCGAGCTAGCGTTTGTTTCCCAGTCCTAAATGGAGTTGAATCACATGCAATTTTTGGTCCTATGAGCAAGAGTTGTTTTATGGAAAGAAGAGTCACTATTGTGCTCCCATTGCCATACACAGTACTAATAGCACTGGCGTCTGTTCACAGCAAGTACAGTGTATTGGACTGAAGAGGAGCAACTGTTCTTGTCAGTTTCCTAAGCAGAATTGAACTAGATATGGCCCGTGTGTGTAGGAAGCACGGTTCTTTTGTTCGGAGCAAGCTCACTGTTCGGACCCCATAGGAAACACAGTAGAGTAGATGAGTTGTCTTTTCTCAAAAGCAGAGGGTGTTTATTGTAAGGCGAGCTAGCGTTTGTTTCCCAGTTCTAAATGGAGTTGAATCTCATGCAGTTTCTGGCCCTACGAGCAAGAGTTGTTTTCTGGTAAGGAAAGTCACTATTGCGCTCCCATTGTAATACACAGGGCAAATAGCACTGGCTTCTATTCCCAGCATGTACAGTGTATTGGACTGAAGTGGATCTACTGTTCTTGTCAGTTTCCTAAGCAGAATTGAACTAGATATGGCCGTGTGTGTAGGAAGCACAGTTCTTTTGTTCTGAGCAAGCTTACTGTTCTGGCCCTATAGGAAACACAGTAGAGTAGAAGAGTGATCTTTTCTCAAAAGCAAAGTGTGTTTCTTGTAAGGCGAGCTAGCGTTTGTTTCCCAGGCTTACATGGAGTTGAATCACATGCAGTTTTTGTCCTACGAGCAAGAGGTGTTTTCTGGCAAGGAAAGTCACTATTGCGCTCCCATTGTCATACACAGTGCAATTAGCTCTTGCGTCTGTTCTCAGCAAGTACAGAATATTGGACTGAAGAGGAACTAATGTTCTTGTCAGTTTCCTAAGCAGAGTTGAACTAGATATGGCAAGTGTTTGTAGGAAGCATAGTTCTTTTGTTCTGAGCAAGCACACTGTTTGGACCCCAAAGGACAAACAGAAGAGTAGAAGAGTGCTCTTTTCTCAAAAGCAGAGTGTGTTTCTTGTAAGGTGAGCTAGCGTTTGTTTCCCAGTCCTAAATGGAGTTGAATCACATGCAGTTTCAGGTCTACGAGCAAGAGTTGTTTTCTGGTAAGAAGAGTCACTATTGCGCTCCCATTGTCATAAACAAGGCAAATAGCACTGGCGTCTGTTCCCAGCATGTACAGTGTATTGGACTGAAGAGGAGCTACTGTTCTTGTCAGTTTCCTAAGCAGAATTAAACTAGATATGGCCGTGTGTGTAGGAAGCACAGTTCTTTTGTACTGAGCAAGCTCACTGTTCGAACCATAGGAAACACAGTAGAGTACAAGATGCCCTTTTCTCAAAAGCAGAGTGTGTTTCTTGAAAGGCGAACTGGCATTTGTTTACCAGTCCTAAATGGAGTTGAATCACATGCAGTTTCTGGTCCTACGAGCAAGAGATGTTTTCTGGTAAGAAGAGTCACTATTGTGCTCCCATTGCCATATACAGTGAAAATACTCTCGCGTCTGTTCCCAGCAAGTACAGTGTATTGGACTGAAGAGGAGCTAATGTTCTTGTCAGTTTCCTAAGCAGAGTTGAACTAGATATGGCCACTGTGGGTAGGAAGCACAGTTCTTTTGTTCGGAGCATGCTCACTGTTCGGACCCCATAGGAAACAAAGTAGAGTAGAAGAGTGCTCTTTTCTCAAAAGCAGAGTGTGTTTCTTGTAAGGTGAGCTAGCGTTTGTTTCCCAGTCCTAAATGGAGTTGAATCACATGCAGTTTCTGGTCCTACAAGCAAGAGTTGTTTTCTATTAAGAAGAGTCACTTTTGTGCTCCCATTGTCATACACAGGGCAAATAGCACTGGCGTCTGTTCCCAGCATTTACAGTGTATTGGACTGAAGAGGAGCTACTGTTCTTGTCAGTTTCCTAAGCAGAGTTGAACTAGATATAGCCCGTGTGTGTAGGAAACTCAGTTCCTTTGTTCTGAGCAAGCTCACTATTCTGGCCCTATAGGAAACACAGTAGAGTAGAAGAGTGCTCTTTTCTCAAAAGCAGAGTGTGTTTCTTCTAAGGCGTGCTAGCGTTTGTTTCCCAGTCGTAAATGGAGTTGAATGACATGCAGGTCCTGGTCTTACGAGCAAGAGTTGTTTTCTGGTATGAAGAGCCACTATTGCGCTCCCATTGTCATACACAGGGCAAATAGCACTGGCGTCTGTTCCCAGCAAGTACAGTGTATGGGACAGAAGAGGATCTACTGTTCTTGTCAGTTTCCTAAGCAGAATTGAACTAGATATGGCCGTGTGTGTAGGAAGCACAGTTCTTTTGTTCTGAGCAAGCTCACTGTTTTGGCCCTTTAGGAAAGACAGTAGAGTAGAAGAGTGCTCTTTTCTCAAAAGCAGAGTGTGTTTCTTGTAAGGCGAGCTAGCGTTTTTTTCACGTCCTAAATGGAGTTGAATCACATGCAGTTTTTGGTCCTACGAGCTAGAATTGTTTTCTGGTACAGAAAGTAACTTTTGCACTCCCATTGCCATGCATAGTGCAAATAGCACTGGCGTGTGTTCGCAGCAAGTACAGTGTATTGGACTGAAGATGAGCTACTGTTCTTGTCAGTTTCCTAAGCAGAGTTGAACTAGATATGGCCACTGTGGGTAGGAAGCACAGTTCTTTTGTACTGAGCAAGCTCACTGTTCGAACCCATAGGAAACACAGTAGAGTAGAAGAGTGCCCTTTTCTCAAAAGCAGAGTGTGTTTCTTGTAAGGCGAGCAAGCATTTGTTTCCCAGTCCTAAATGGAGTTGAATCACATGCAGTTTCTGGTCCTACGAGCAAGTGATATTTTCTGGTAAGAAGAGTCACTATTGTGCTCCCATTGCCATATACAGTGAAAATAGCTCTCGCGTCTGTTCCCAGCAAGTACAGTGTATTGGACTGAAGAGCAGCTAATGTTCTTATCAGTTTCCTAAGCAGAGTTGAACTAGATATGGCCCGTGTATGTAGGAAGCACAGTTCTTTTGTTCTGAGCAAGCTCACTGTTCGAACCCATAGGAAACACAGTAGAACAGAAGAGTGCCCTTTTCTCAAAAGCAGAGTGTGTTTCTTGTAAGGCGAGCAAGCATTTGTTTCCCAGTCCTAATTGGAGTTGAATCCCGTGCAGTTTCTGGTCCTAGGAGCAAGAGTTGTTTTCTGGTAAGAAGAGTCACTTTTGTGCTCCCATTGTCTTACACAGGGCAAATAGCACTGGCGTCTGAACCCAGCATGTACAGTTTATTGGACTGAAGAGGAGCTACTGTTCTTGTCAGTTTCCTAAGCAGAGTTGAACTAGATACGGCAGCTGTGTGTAGGGAGCACAGTTCTTTTGTTCTGAGCAAGCTCACTGTTCGGACCCCATAGGAAACAAAGTAGAGTAGAAGAGTGCTCTTTTCGCAAAAGCAGAGTGTGTTTCTTGTAAGGCGAGCTAGTGTTTGTTTCCCAATCCTAAATGGAGTGGAAACACATGCAGTTTCTGGTCCTACGAGCAAGAGTTTTTTCTGGTAAGAAGAGTCACTATTGAGCTCCCATTGTCATACCACAGGGCAAATAGCCCTGGCGTCTGTTCCCAGCATGTACAGTGTATTGGACTGAAAAGGATCTACTGTTTTTGTCACTTTCCTAAGCAGAGTTGAACTAGATATGGCCCGTGTGTGTAGAAAGCGCAGTTCTTTGTTCTGAGCAAGCTCACTGTTCGAACCCATAGTAAACACAGTAGAGAAGAAGCGTGCTCTGATCTCAAAAGCAGAGTGTGTTTCTTTAAAGGCAAGCTAGCGTTTGTTTTCCCAGTCCTAAATGGAGTTGAATGACATGCAGTTTTTGGTCCTATGAGCTAGAGTTGTTCTCTGGTAAGGAAAGTCACTATTGCACTCCCATTGCCATACATAGTGCAAAAAGCACTAGCGTCTGTTCCCAGCAAGTACAGTGTATTGGACTGAAGAGCAGCTAATGTTCTTGTCAGTTTCCTAAGCAGAGTTGAACTAGATATGGCCCGTGTATGCTAGGAAGCACAGTTCTTTTGTTCTGAGCAAGCTCACTGTTCGAACCCATAGGAAACACAGTGGAATACAAGAGTGCCCTTTTCTCAAAAGCAGAGTGTGTTTCTTGTAAGGCGAGCAAGCATTTTGTTTCCCAGACCTAAATGGAGTTGAATCCCGTGCAGTTTCTGGTCCTAGGAGCAAGAGTTTTTTTTCTGGTAAGAAGAGTCACTTTTGCGCTCCCATTGTCTTACACAGGCAAATAGCACTGGCGTCTGAACCCAGCATGTACAGTTTATTGGACTGAAGAGGAGCTACTGTTCTTGTCAGTTTCCTAAGCAGAGTTGAACTAGATACGGCACCTGTGTGTAGGAAGCACAGTTCTTTTTTCTGACCAAAGTTCACTGTTCGGACCCCATAGGAAACACAGTAGAGTAGAAGAGTGCTCTTTTCTCAAAAGCAGAGTGTGTTTCTTGTAAGTCGAGCTAGCGTTTGTTTCCCAGTCCTAAATGGAGTAGAATCACATGCAGTTTCTTGTCCTACGAGCAAGTGTTGTTTTCTGGTAAGAAGAGTCATTATTGCGCTCCCATGGTCATACACATTACAATAGCACTGGCGTCTGTTCCCAGCATGTACAGTGTATTGGACTGAAGAGGATCTACTGTTCTTGTCAGTTTCCTAAGCAGAATTGAACTACATATTGCCGTGTGTTTAGGAAGCACAGTTCTTTTGTTCTGAGCAAGCTCACTGTTCTGGCCCTATAGGAAACACAGTAGAGTAGAAGAGTGATCTTTTCTCAAAAGCAAAGTGTGTTTCTTGTAAGGCGAGCTAGTGTTTGTTTCCCAGTCATAAATGGAGTTGAATCACATGCAATTTTTGGTCCTACGAGCAAGAGGTGTTTTCTGGCAAAGAAAGTCACTATTGTGCTCCCATTGCCATACACAGTGCAAATAGCACTCACGTCTGTTCCCAGCAAGTACAGTGTTGGACTGAAAAGGAGCTACTGTTCTTGTCAGTTTCCTAAGCAGAGTTGAACTAGATATAGTCGGTGTGTGTAGGAAGCACAGTTCTTTTGTTCTGAACACGCTCACTGTTCTGGACCTATAGAAAACACATTAGAGTAGAAGAGTGCTCTTTTCTCAAAAGCAGAGTGTGTTTCTTGTAAGGCGAGCTAGCGTTTGTTTCCCAGTTCTAAATGGAGTTGAATCACATGCAGTTTCTGGTGTCCTATGAACAAGGGTTGTTTTCTGGTAAGAAGAGTCACTATTGCGCTCCCATTGTCATACACAGGGCAAATAGCACTCGCATCTGTTCGCAGCAAGTACAGTGTATTGTTCTTAAGATGAGCTACTGTTCTTGTCAGTTTCCAAAGCAGAGTTGAACTAGATATGGCCCCTGTGTGTAGGAAGCACAGTTCTTTTGTTCTGAGCAAGCTCACTGTTCGGACCCCATAGGAAACACAGTAGAGTAGAAGAGTGCTCTTTTCTCAAAAGCAGAGTGTGTTTCTTGTAAGGCGAGCTAGTGTTTTTTCCCAGTCTGAAATGGAGTGGAATCCCATGCAGTTTCTGGTCCTATGAGCAAGAGCTGTTTTCTGGTAAGAAGAGTCACTATTGCGCTCCCATTGCCATACATCAGTGCAAATAGCACTCGCGTCTGTTCGCAGCAAGTACAGTGTTATATGTTCTGAAGATGAGCTACTGTTCTTTGTCAGTTTCCTAAGCAGAGTTGAACTAGATATGGCCCCCTGTGTGTAGGAAGCACAGTTCTTTTGTTCTGAACACGCTCACTGTTCTGGACCTATAGAAAACACATTAGAGTAGAAGAGTGCTCTTTTCTCAAAAAGCAGAGTGTGTTTCTTGTAAGGCGAGCTAGTCTTTGTATCCCAGTCTGAAATGGAGTTGAATCCCATGCAGTTTCTGGTCCTATGAGCAAGAGTTGTTTTCTGGTAAGAAGAGTCACTATTGCGCTCCCATTGCCATATACAGTGAAAATAGCTCTCGCGTCTGTTCCCAGCATGTACAGTGTATTGGACTGAAGAGGAGCTACTGTTCTTGTCAGTTTCCTAAGCAGAGTTGAGCTAGATATGGCCCCTGTGTGTAGGAAGCACAGTTCTTTTGTTCTGAGCAAGCTCACTCTTCGGACCCCATAGGAAACAGAGTAGAGTAGAAGAGTGCTCTCTTTCTCAAAAGCAGAGTGTGTTTCTTGTAAGGCGAGCTAGTCTTTGTATCCCAGTCTGAAATGGAGTTGAATCCCATGCAGTTTCTGGTCCTATGAGCAAGAGTTGTTTTCTGGTAAGAAGAGTCACTATTGCGCTCCCATTGCCATATACAGTGAAAATGGCTCTCGTGTCTGTTCCCAGCATGTACAGTGTATTGGACTGAAGAGGAGCTACAGTTCTTTTCAGTTTCCTAAGCAGAGTTGAACTAAATATGGTCGGTGTGTGTAGGGAAGCACAGTTCTTTTATTCTGAGCAAGCTCACTTTTCTGGCCCTATAGGAAATACATTAGAGTAGAAGAGTGCTCTTTTCTCAAAAGCAGAGTGTGTTTTTTATAAGGCGAGCTAGCGTTTGTTTCCCAGTCCTAAATGGAGTTTAATCACATGCAGTTTTCGGGTCCTACGAGCAAGAGTTGTTTTCTGGTAAGAAGAGTCACTATTGCACTCCCATTGTCATACACAAGGCAAAAAGCACTGTCGTCTATTCCCAGCATGTACAGTTTATTGGACTGAAGAGGATCTACTGTTCTTGTCATTTTCCCAAGCAGAATTGAAACCAGATATGGCTGTGTGTGTAGGAAGCACAGTTCTTTTGTTCTGAGCAAGCTCACTGTTCTGGCTCTATAGGAAACACAGTAGAGTAGAAGAGTGCTCTTTTCTCAAAAGCAGAGTGTGGTTTCTTGTAAGGAGAGCTAGCGTTTGTTTCCCAGTCCTAAATGGAGTTGAATCACATGAGGTTTTGGGTCCCATGAGCAAGAGTTGTTTTCTGAAAAAAAGAGTCACTATTGCGCTCCCATTGCCATACACAGTGCAAATAGCACTGGCATCTGTTCCCAGCAAGTACAGTTTATTGGACTGAAGAGGATCTACTATTCTTGTCAGTTTCCTAAGCAGAATTGAACTAGATATGGCCGTGTGTGTAGGAAGCAGAGTTCTTTTTTTCTGAGCAAGCTCACTGTTTTGGCTCTATAGGAAACACAGTAGAGTAAGAAGAGTGCCCTTTTCTCAAAAGCAGAGGATGTTTTTTGTAAGGCGAGCTAGCATTTGTTATTCAGTCCTAAATGGAGTTGAATCACATGCAGTTTCTGGTCCTACGAGCAAGAGTTGTTTTCTGGTAAGAAGAGTCACTATTGCGCTCCCATTGACATACACAGGTTAAATAGCACTGGCATCTGTTCCCAGCATGTACAGTGTATTGGACTGAAGAGGATCTACTGTCCTTGTCAGTTTCCTATGCAGACTTGATCTAGATATGGCCCCTGTGTGTAGGAAGCACAGTTCTTTTGTTCTGAGCAAGCTCACTGTTCTGGCCCTATAGGAAACACAGTAGAGTAGAAGAGTGCTCTTTTCCCAAAAGCAGAGTGTGTTTCTTGTAAGGCGAGCTAGTATTTGTTTCCCAGTCCTAAATGGTATTGAATCACATGCAGTTTTTGGTCCTACGAGCAAGATTTGTTTTCTGGAAAGAAGCATCACTATTGCGCTCCCATTGCCGATACACAGTGCAAATAGTACTGGCGTCTGTTCCCAGCAAGTACAGTGTATTGGATTGAAGAGGAGTTACTGTTCTTTTCAGTTTCCTAAGCAGAGTTGAACTAGATATAGTCGGTGTGTGTAGGACAGTACAGTTCTTTTTATTCTGAGCAAGCTCACTTTTCTGGCCCTATAGGAAACACATTAGAGTAGAAGAGTGCTCTTTTTCTCAAAAGCAGAGTGTGTTTCTTGTAAGGCGAGCTAGTGTTTGTTCTCTGAGTCCTAAATGGAGTTTAATCACATGCAGTCTCGGGTCCTACGAGGCAAGAGTTGTTTTCTATTAAGAAGAGTCACTATTGCACTCCCCATTTGTATACACAGGGCAAAAAACACTGGCGTTTAATTCCCAGCATGTACAGTGTATTGGACTGAAGAGGATCTACTGTTCTTGTCATTTTTCCTAAGGCAGAATTGAACCAGATATGGCTGTGTGTGTAGGAATCACAGTTCTTTTGTTCTGAGCAAGCTCACTGTTCTGGCTCTATAGGAAACACAGTAGAGTAGAAGAGTGCTCTTTTTCTCAAAAAGCAGAGTGTGTTTCCTTGTAAGGCGAGCTAGCTTTTGTTTCCCAGTCCTAAATGGAGTGTTGAATCACATGCAGTTTTTGGGTCCCAATGAGCAAGAGTTGTTTTCTGAAAAAAAGAGTCACTATTGCGCTCCCCATTGTCATACCACAGTGCAAATGAGCACTGGCGTCTGTTCCCAGCAAGTACAGTTTATTGGACTGAAGAGGATCTACTATTCTTGTCAGTTTCCTAAGCAGAATTGAACTAGATATGGCCGTGTTTGTAGGAAGCACAGTTCTTTTTTCCTGAGCAAGCTCACTGTTTTGGCTCTATAGGAAACACAGTAGAGTAGAAGAGTGCTCTTTTCTCAAAAGCACAGTGGTGTTTCTTTGTAAGGCGAATCTAGCATTTGTTTCCCAGTCCTAAATGGAGTTGAATCCCATGCACATTTTGGTCACCTGAGCAAGAGTTGTTTTCTGGAAAGAAGAGTCACTATTGTGCTCACATTGCCATACACAGTGCAAATAGCACTCGCGTCTGTTCCCCAGCAAGTACAGTGTATTGGACTGAAGAGAAGCTACTGTTCTTGTCAGTTTCCTAAGCACAGTTGAACTAGATATGGCCCGTGTGTGTAGGAAGGCACGGTTCTTTTGTTCTGAGCGAAGCTCACTGTTGTGGCCCTCTAGGAAACACATTAGAGTAGAAGTGTGCTCTTTTCTCAAAAGCAGAGTGTGTTTCTTGTAATGCGAGCTAGCATTTTTTTCCCGGTTCTAAATGGAGTTGAGTCACATGCATTTTCTGGGTCCTATGAGCAAGAGTTGTTTTCTGGTAAGAAGAGTCACTATTGTGCTCCCATTTGCTGTACACAGGGCAAATAGCACTGGCGTCTATTCCCAGCATGTACAGTGTATTGGACTGAAGAGGATCTACTGTTCTTGTCAGTTTCCTAAGCAGATTTGAACTAGATATGGACGTTTTGTGTAGTAAAGCACAGTTTTTTTTGTTACTGAGCAAGCTCACTGTTTTTGGGCCCTATAGGAAACACAGTAGAGTAGAAGAGTGCCCTTTTCTCAAAGCAGAGTGTGTTTCGTGTAAGGCGAGCTAGCGTTTGTTTCCCAGTCCTAAATTGAGTTGAATCACATGCAGTTTCTAGTTCTAGGAGCAAGAGTTGTTTTCTGGTAAGAAGAGTCACTATTGCGCTCGCATTGTCATACACAGGGCAAATAGCACTGGCGTCTGTTCCCAGCATGTACAGTGTATTGGACTGAAGAGGATCTACTGTTCATGTCATTTACCTCTGCAGAAATTGATCTAGATATGGCCCGTGTGTGTAGGAAGCACACTTTCTTTTGGTTCTGAGCAAGCTCACTGTTCTGGCTCTATAGGAAACACAGTAGAGTTGAATAGTGCTCTTTTCTCAAAAGAAGAGGGGTGTTTCTTGTAAGGCCAGCTGGCGTTTGTTTCCAGTCCTAAATGGAGTTGAATCACATGCAGTTTTTGGTCCTACGAGCAAGAGTTGTTTTCTGGTAAGAAGAGTCACTATTGCGCTCCCATTTCCATACACAGTGCAAATAGCACTCGCGTCTTTTCCCAGCAAGTACAGTGTTTTGTACTGAAGAGGAGCTACTGTTCTTGTCAGTTTCCTAAGCAGAGTTGAACTAGATATGGCCCGTGTGTGTAGGAATCACAGTTCTTTTGTTCTGAGCAAGCTCACTGTTCGGACCCCATAGGAAACACAGTAGAGTAAGAATAGCGCTCTTTTCTCAGAAGCAGAAATGTGTTTCTTCTAAGGGCGAGCTAGCGTTTGTTTCCCAGTCCTAAATGGAGTTGAATAACATGCAGTTTCTCGTCCTACCAGCAAGAGTTGTTTTCTGGTAGGAAGAGTCACTATTGCGTAACCATTGTCATACACAGGGCAAATAGCACTGGCGTCTGTTCCCAGCATGTACAGTGTATTGGACTGAAGAGGATCTACTGTCCTTGTCAGATTCCTAAGCAGAATTGATGTAGATAAGGCCCGTGACTGTAGGAAGCACAATTCTTTTGTTCTGAGCAAGCTCACAGTTCGGACCCCATAAGAAACACAGTAGAGTAGAAGAGTGCTCTTTTCTCAAAAGCAGAGTGTGTTTCTTGTAAGGCGAGCTAGCGTTTGTTTCCCAGTCCTAAATGGAGTTGAATCACATGCAGTTTCTGTTCCTACGAGCAAAGAGTTGTTTTCTGGTAAGAAGAGTCACTATAGTGCTCCCATTGTCCTACACAGGGCAAATATCACTGGCGTCTGTTCCCAGCATACAGTGTATTGGACTGAAGAAGATCTACTGTCCTTGTCAGTTTCCTATGCAGACTTGATCTAGAAAAGGCCCCTATGTGTAGGAAGCACAGTTCTTTTGTTCTGAGCAAGCTCACTGTTCTGGCCCTACAGGAAACACAGTAGAGTAGAAGAGTGCTCTTTCCCAAAAGCAGAGTAAGTTTCTTGTAAGGCGAGCTAGTATTTGTTTCCCAGTCCTAAATGGAATTGAATCCATGCAGTTTTTGGTCCTACAAGCAAGATTTGTTTTCTGGAAAGAAGAGTCACTATTGTGCTCCCATTGCCATACAAAGTGCAAATAGCACTGGCGTCTGTTCCCAGCAAGTACAGTGTATTGGACTGAAGAGGATCTAGGATTCTTGTCAGTTTCTTAAGCAGAATTGAACTAGATATGGCCGTGTGTGTAGGAAGCACAGTTCTTTTGTTCTGAGCAAGCTCACTTTTCGGACCCCATAGGAAACACAGTAGAGTAGAAGTGTGCCCCTTTTCTCAAATCAGAGCTTGTTTCTTGTAAGGCAAGCTAGCGTTTGTTTACCAGTCCTAAGTGGAGTTGAATCACATGCAGTTTCTGGTCCTAAGAGCCAGAGTTGTTCTCTGGTAAGAGGGGTCACTATTGTGCTCCCATTGCTGTACACAGTACAAATAGCACTCGGTCTGTTCCCAGCAAGTACAGTGTATTGGACTGAAGAGGAGCTACTGTTCTCGTCAGTTTCCTATGCAGAGTTGAACTAGATATGGCCTGTGTGTGTAGGAAGCACAGTTCTTTTGTTCTGAGCAAGCTCACTGTTCTGGCCCTATAGGAAACACAGTAGAGTACAAGAGTGCTCTTTTCTCAAAAGCAGAGTGTGTTTCTTGTAAGGCGAGATAGCATTTGTTTCCCAGTCCTAAATGGAGTTGAATCACATGCAGTTTCTGGTCCTATGAGCAAGAGTTGTTTTCTGGTAAAAAGAGAAACTATTGCGCTCCCAATTCCGTACACAGTGCAAATAGCACTCGCGTCTGTTCCCAGCAAGTACAGTGTATTGGACTGAAGAGGAGCTACTGTTCTTGTCAGTTTCCTAAGCAGAGTTGAACTAGATATGGCCCGTGTGTGCAGGAAGCACAGTTCTTT
>NW_026738128.1:0-24934 GCF_949786415.1 Peromyscus eremicus
CACGCCTCAACAGGGACACACTCATTCTAACATTTCAATGTGCACACCTCCACCGGGACACACTCATTCTAACAGTTCAGTGTGCACACCTCCATGTGGGCACAGTCATTCTAACAGTTCAGTGTGCACACCTCCATGTGGGCACACTCATTCTAACAGTTGAGTGTGCACACCTCCATATGGACCCACTCATTCTAACAGTTCAGTGTGCACACTTCCATGTGGACACACTCATTCTAACAGTTCAGTGTGCACACTTCCACAGGGACACACTCATTCTAACAGTTCAGTGTGCACACCTCCATGTGGACACACTCATTCTAACAGTTCAGTGTGCACACCTCCATGTGGGCATACACCTTCTAACAATACAGTGTGCACACCTCCATGTGGACATATTCTAACAGTTCACTGTGCACACCTCCATGTGGGCACACTCATTCTAACAGTTCAGTGTGCACACCTCCATGTGGACACACTCATTCTAACAGTTCAGTGTGCACAACTCCATGTGGGCACACTCATTCTAACAGTTCAGTGTGCACACCTCCATGTGGGCACACTCATTCTAACAGTTCAGTGTGCACACCTCCATGTGGACACACTCATTCTAACAGTTCAGTGTGCACAACTCCATGTGGGCACACTCATTCTAACAGTTCAGTGTGCACACCTCCATGTGGGCACACTCATTCTAACAGTTCAGTGTGCACACCTCCATGTGGGCACACTCATTCTAACAGTTCAGTGTGCACACCTCCATGTGGGCACACTCATTCTAACAGTTCAGTGTGCACACCTCCATGTGCACACACTCATTCTAACAGTTCAGTGTGCACACCTCCATGTGAACACACTCATTCTAACAGTTCAGTGTGCACACCTCCATGTGGACACACTCATTCTAACAGTTGAGTGTGCACACCTCCATGTGGACAAACTCATTCTAACAGTTCAGTTTGCACACCTCCACAGGGATACACTCATTCTAACAGTTCAGTGTGCACCCCTCCATGTGGACACACTCATTCTAAAAGTTCAGTGTGCACACCTCCATGTGGGCACACTCATTCTAACAGTTCAGTGTGCACACCTCCATGTGGACACACTCATTCTAACAGTTCAGTGTGCACAACTCCAGGTGGACACACTCATTCTAACAGTTCAGTGTGCACACCTCCATGTGGACACAGTCATTCTAACAGTTCAGGGTGCACACCGCCATGTGGACACACTCATTCTAACAGTTCAGTGTGCACACCTCCATGTGGACACACTCATTCTAACAGTTCAGTGTGCACACCGCCATGTGGGCACACTCATTCTAACATTTCAGTGTGCACACCACCATGTGGGCACACTCATTCTAACATTTCAGTGTGCACACCTCCATGTGGGCACACTCATTCTAACAGTTCAGTGTGCAAACCTCCATGTGGACACACTCATTCTAACAGTTCAGTGTGCACACCTCCATGTGGACACACCAATTCTAACAGTTCAATGTGCACACCTACATGTGGACACACTCATTCTAACAGTTCATTGTGCACAACTCCATGTGTACACACTCATTCTAACAGTTCAGTGTGCACACCTCCATGTGGGCACACTCATTCCAACAGTTCAGTGTGCACACCTCCATGTGGACCCACTCATTCTAACAGTTCAATGTTCTCACCTCCATGTGGGCACAATCATTCTAACAGTTCAGTTTGCAAACCTCCATGTGGACACACACATTCTAACAGTTCAGTGTGCACACCTCCATGTGAACACACTCATTCTAACAGTTCAGTGTGCACACATCCACAGGGACACACACATTCTAACAGTTCAGTGTGCACACCTCCATGTGGACACAGTCATTCTAACAGTTCAGTGTGCACAACTCCATGTGGGCACACTCATTCTAACAGTTCAGTGTGCACACCTCCATGTGGACACAGACATTCTAACAGTTCAGTGTGCACACCTCCATGTGGGCACACTCATTCTAACAGTTCAGTGTGCACACCTCCATGTGGGCACACTCATTCTAACAGTTCAGTGTGCACACCTCCATGTGGACACACCAATTCTAACAGTTCAGTGTGCACACCTCCATGTGGACACACTCATTCTAACAGTTCAGTGTGCAAACCTCCATGTGGACACAATCATTCTAACAGTTCAGTGTGCACACCTCCATGTGGGCACACTCATTCCAACAGTTCAGCGTGCACACCTCCATGTGGACACACTCATTCTAACAGTTCAGTGTTCTCACCTCAATGTGGGCACAATCATTCTAGCAGTTCAGTTTGCAAACCTCCATGTGGACACACACATTCTAACATTTCAGTGTGCACAACTCCATGTGAACACACTCATTCTAACAGTTCAGTGTGCACACATCCACAGGGACACACAAATTCTAACAGTTCAGTGTGCACACCTCCATGTGGACACACTCATTCTAAAAGTTCAGTGTGCACACCACCATGTGGACACAGTCATTCTAACAGTTCAGTGTGCACACCTCCATGTGGGCACACTCATTCAAACAGTTTAGTGTGCACACCTCCATGTGTACACACTCATACTGACAGTTCAGTGTGCACACCTCCATGTGGGCACACTCATTCTAACAGTTCAGTGTGCAAACCTCCATATGGGCACACTCATTCTAACATTTCAGTGTGCACACCTCCATGTGGGCACACTCATTCTAACAGTTCAGTGTGCACAACTCCATGTGGGCACACTCATTCTAACAGTTCAGTGTGCACACCTCCATTAGGGCACACTCATTCTACACATTTCGTTGAGCACACCTCCATGTGGACACACTCATTCTAACAGTTCAGTGTGCACACCTCCATGTGGGCACACCCATTCTAACAGTTCAGTGTGCACACCTCCATGTGGACACAATCATTCTAACAGTTCAGTGTGCACACCTCCATGTGGACACACCAATTCTAACAGTTCAGTGTGCACACCTCCATGTGGACACACTCATTCTAACAGTTCAGTGTGCACACCTCCATGTGGACACACTCATTCTAACAGTTCAGTGTGCACACCTCCATGTGGACAAATTCTAACAGTTCAGTGTGCACAACTCCATGTGGACACAGTCATTCTAACATTTCAGTGTGCACACCTCCACAGGGACACACTCATTCTAACAGTTCAGTGTGCACACCTCCATGTGGACACACTCATTCTAACAGTTCAGTGTGCACACCTCCATGTGGACACACTCATTCTAACAGTTCAAAGTGCACACCTCCATGTGGACACAGTCATTCTAACAGTTCAGTGTGCACACCTCCATGTGGACACAAAAATTCTAACAGTTCAGTGTGCACACCTCCATGTGGGCACACTCATTCCAACAGTTCAGTGTGCACACCTCCATGTGGACACACTCATTCTAACAGTTCAGGGTTCTCACCTCCATGTGGGCACACTCATTCTAACAGTTCAGTGTGCACACCTCCATGTGGACACACTCATTCTAACAGTTCAGTGTGCACACCTCCAATTGGGCACACTCATTCTAACAGTTCAGTGTGCATTACTCCACAGGGACACACTCATTCTAACAGTTCAGTATGCACACCTCCATGTGGACACAGTCATTCTAACAGTTCTGTGTGCACATCTCCATGTGGACACAGTCATTCTAACAGTTCAGTGTGCACAACTCCATGTGATCACACTCATTCTAACAGTTCAGTGTGCACACCTCCATGTGGGCACACTCATTCTAACAGTTCAGTGTGCACACCTCCATGTGAGCACACTCATTCTAACAGTTCATTTTGCACACCTCCATGTGGGCACACTCATTCTACACAGTTCATTGTGCACAACTCCATGTGGACACAATCATTCTAACAGTTCAGTGTGCACACCTCCATGTGGACACACCCATTCTAACAGTTCAGTGTGCACACCTCCATGTGGACACACCAATTCTAACAGTTCAGTGTGCACACCTCCATGTGGACACACTCATTCTAACAGTTCAGTGTGCACACCTCCATGTGGACACACTCATTCTAACAGTTCAGTGTGCACACCTCCATGTGGACAAATTCTAACATTTCAGTGTGCACAACTCCATGTGTACACAGTCATTCTAACATTTCAGTGTGCACACCTCCGCAGGGACACAATCATTCTAACAGTTCAGTGTGCACACCTCCATGTGGACACACTCATTCTAACAGTTCAGTGTGCACACCTCCATGTGGACACACTCATTCTAACACATCAGGGTGCACACCTCCATGTGGACACACTCATTCTAACAGTTCAGTGTGCACACCTCCATGTGAACACACTCATTCTAACAGTTCAGTGTGCACAACTCCACAGGGACACACACATTCTAACAGTTCAGTGTGCACACCTCCATGTGGACACAGTCATTCTAACAGTTCAGTGTGCACACCTCCATGTGGAAACACTCATTCAAACAGTTCAGGGTGCACAACTCCATGTGGGCACACTCATTCTAACAGTTCAGTGTGCAAACCTCCATGTGGAAACACACATTCTAACAGTTCAGTGTGCACACCTCCATGTGAACACACTCATTCTAACAGTTCAGTGTGCACACCTCCACAGGGACACACACATTCTAATAGTTCAGTGTGCACACCTCCATGTGGACACAGTCATTCTAACAGTTCAGTGTGCAAACCTCCATGTGGACACAGTCATTCTAACAGTTCAGTGTGCACAACTCCATGTGGGCACACTCATTCTAACAGTTCAGTGTGCACAACTCCATGTGGACACACTCATTCTAACAGTTCAGTGTGCACACCTCCATGTGGGCACACTCATTCTAACAGTTCAGTGTGCACAACTCCATGTGGGCACACTCATTCTAACAGTTCAGTGTGCACACCTCCAAAGGGACACACTCATTCTAACAGTTCAGTGTGCACACCTCCATGTGGACACACTCATTCTAACAGTTCAGTGTGCACAACTCCATGTGGGCACACTCATTCTAACAGTTCAGTGTGCACACTTCCATGTGGGCACACTCATTCTAACAGTTCAGTGTGGACACCGCCATGTGGCCACACTCATTCTAACACTTCAGTGTGCACACCTCCATGTGGACACACTCATTCTAACAGTTCAGTGTGCACAACTCCAGGTGGACACACTCATTCTAACAGTTCAGTGTGCCCACCTCCATGTGGACACACTCATTCTAACAGTTCAGTGTGCACACCTCCATGTGGACACACTCATTCTAACAGTTCAGTGTGCACACCTCCATGTGGACACACTCATTCTATCAGTTCAGTGTGCACACCTCCACAGGGACACACTCATTCTAACAGTTCAGTGTGCACACCTCCAAGTGGACACAGTCATCCTAACAGTTCTGTGTGCACAACTCCATTTGGACACAGTCATTCTAACAGTTCAGTGTGCACAACTCCATGTGGTTACACTCATTCTAACAGTTCAGTGTGCACACCTCCATGTGGACCCAGTCATTCTAACAGTTCAGTGTGCACACCTCCATGTGGGCACACTCATTCTAACAGTTCAGTGTGCACACCTCCATGTGGACACACTCATTCTAACAGTTCAGTGTGCACACCGCCATGTGGGCACACTCATTCTAACAGTTCAGTGTGCACACCACCATGTGGGCACACTCATTCTAACAGTTCAGTGTGCACACCTCCATGTGGGCACACTCATTCTAACAGTTCAGTGTGCAAACCTCCATGTGGGCACACTCATTCTAACAGTTCAGTGTGCACACATCCACAGGGACACACACATTCTAACAGTTCAGTGTGCAGACCTCCATGTGGACACAGTCATTCTAACAGTTCTGTGTGCACACCTCCATGTGGACACAGTCATTCTAACAGTTCAGTGTGCACAACTCCATGTGGGCACACTCATTTTAACAGTTTAGTGTGCACACCTCCATGTGGACACAGTCATTCTAACAGTTCAGTGTGCACACCTCCATGTGGGCACACTCATTCTAACAGTTCAGTGTGCACACCTCCATGTGGGCACACTTATTCTAACAGTTCAGTGTGCACAAATCCATGTGGGCACACTCATTCTAACAGTTCAGTGTGCACACCTCCATGTGGACACACCAATTCTAACAGTTCAGTGTGCACACCTCCATGTGGACACACTCATTCTAACAGTTCAGTGTGCACACCTCCATGTGGACACAATCATTCTAACAGTTCAGTGTGCACACCTCCATGTGGGCACACTCATTCCAACAGTTCAGTGTGCACACCTCCATGTGGACACACTCATTCTAACAGTTAAGTGTTCTCACCTCAATGTGGGCACAATCATTCTAACAGTTAAGTTTGCAAACCTCCATGTGGACACACACATTCTAACAATTCAGTGGACACACCTCCATGTGAACACACTCATTCTAACAGTTCAGTGTGCACACATCCAAAGGGACACACACATTCTAACAGTTCAGTGTGCACAACTCCATGTTGACACAGTCATTCTAACAGTTCAGTGTGCACACCTCCATGTGGACACACTCATTCTAACAGTTCAGTGTGCACAACTCCATGTGGGCACAGTCATTCTAACAGTTCAGTGTGCACAACTCCATGTGGTTTCACTCATTCTAACAGTTCAGTGTGCACACCTCCATGTGGACACAGTCATTCTAACAGTTCAGTGTGCACACCGCCATGTGGGCACACTCATTCTAACAGTTCAGTGTGCACACCTCCATGTGGACACAGTCATTCTAACAGTTCAGTGTGCACACCTCCATGTGGACACACTCATTCTAAGAGTTCAGTGTGCACACCACCATGTGGGCACACTCATTCTAACAGTTCAGTGTGCACACCTCCATGTGGACACACTCATTCTAACAGTTCAGTTTGCACACCTCCACAGGGATACACTCATTCTAACAGTTCAGTGTGCACACCTCCATGTGGACACACTCATTCTAACAGTTCAGTGTGCACACCTCCATGTGGACACACTCATTCTAACAGTTCAGTGTGCACACATCCATGTGGACACACCAATTCTAACAGTTCAGTGTGCACACCTCCATGTGGACACACTCATTCTAACACTTCAGTGTGCACACCTCCATGTGGACACACTCATTCTAACAGTTCAGTGTGCACAACTCCAGGTGGACACACTCATTCTAACAGTTCAGTGTGCCCACCTCCATGTGGACACACTCATTCTAACAGTTCAGTGTGCACACCTCCATGTGGACACACTCATTCTAACAGTTCAGTGTGCACACCTCCATGTGGACACACTCATTCTATCAGTTCAGTGTGCACACCTCCACAGGGACACACTCATTCTAACAGTTCAGTGTGCACACCTCCAAGTGGACACAGTCATCCTAACAGTTCTGTGTGCACAACTCCATTTGGACACAGTCATTCTAACAGTTCAGTGTGCACAACTCCATGTGGTTACACTCATTCTAACAGTTCAGTGTGCACACCTCCATGTGGACCCAGTCATTCTAACAGTTCAGTGTGCACACCTCCATGTGGGCACACTCATTCTAACAGTTCAGTGTGCACACCTCCATGTGGACACACTCATTCTAACAGTTCAGTGTGCACACCGCCATGTGGGCACACTCATTCTAACAGTTCAGTGTGCACACCACCATGTGGGCACACTCATTCTAACAGTTCATTGTGCACACCTCCATGTGGGCACACTCATTCTAACAGTTCAGTGTGCAAACCTCTATGTGGGCACACTCATTCTAACAGTTCAGTGTGCACACATCCACAGGGACACAAACATTCTAACAGTTCAGTGTGCACACCTCCATGTGGACACAGTCATTCTAACAGTTCTGTGTGCACACCTCCATGTGGACACAGTCATTCTAACAGTTCAGTGTGCACAACTCCATGTGGGCACACTCATTGTAACAGTTTAGTGTGCACACCTCCATGTGGACACAGTCATTCTAACAGTTCAGTGTGCACACCTCCATGTGGGCACACTCATTCTAACAGTTCAGTGTGCACACCTCCATGTGGGCACACTTATTCTAACAGTTCAGTGTGCACAAATCCATGTGGGCACACTCATTCTAACAGTTCAGTGTGCACACCTCCATGTGGACACACCAATTCTAACAGTTCAGTGTGCACACCTCCATGTGGACACACTCATTCTAACAGTTCAGTGTGCACACCTCCATGTGGACACAATCATTCTAACAGTTCAGTGTGCACACCTCCATGTGGGCACACTCATTCCAACAGTTCAGTGTGCACACCTCCATGTGGACACACTCATTCTAACAGTTCAGTGTTCTCACCTCAATGTGGGCACAATCATTCTAACAGTTAAGTTTGCAAACCTCCATGTGGACACACACATTCTAACAATTCAGTGGACACACCTCCATGTGAACACACTCATTCTAACAGTTCAGTGTGCACACATCCAAAGGGACACACACATTCTAACAGTTCAGTGTGCACAACTCCATGTTGACACAGTCATTCTAACAGTTCAGTGTGCACACCTCCATGTGGACACACTCATTCTAACAGTTCAGTGTGCACAACTCCATGTGGGCACAGTCATTCTAACAGTTCAGTGTGCACAACTCCATGTGGTTTCACTCATTCTAACAGTTCAGTGTGCACACCTCCATGTGGACACAGTCATTCTAACAGTTCAGTGTGCACACCGCCATGTGGGCACAGTCATTCTAACAGTTCAGTGTGCACACCTCCATGTGGACACAGTCATTCTAACAGTTCAGTGTGCACAACGCCATGTGGACACACTCATTCTAAGAGTTCAGTGTGCACACCACCATGTGGGCACACTCATTCTAACAGTTCAGTGTGCACACCTCCATGTGGGCACACTCATTCTAACAGTTCAGTGTGCAAACCTCCATGTGGACACACTCATTCTAACAGTTCAGTGTGCACACCTCCATGTGGACACACCAATTCTAACAGTTCACTGTGCACACCTCCATGTGGACACACTCATTCTAACAGTTCAGTGTGCACACCTCCATGTGGACACAATCATTCTAACAGTTCAGTGTGCACAACTCCATGTGGACATGGTCATTCTAACAGTTCAGTGTGCACACCGCCATGTGGGCACACTCATTCTAACAGTTCAGTGTGCACACCTCCATGTGGACACACTCATTCTAACAGTTCAGTGTGCACAACTCCATGTGGGCACACTCATTCTAACAGTTCAGTGTGCACACCTCCATGTGGGCACACTCATTCTAACAGTTCAGTGTGCACACCTCCATGTGAACACACTCATTCTACCAGTTCAGTGTGCACACCTCCATGTGGGCAAACTCATTCTAACAGTTCAGTGTGCACACCTCCATGTGGACACACTCATTCTAACAGTTCATTGTGCACAACTCCATGTGGACACACTCATTCTAACAGTTCAGTGTGCACACCTCCATGTGGACACACTCATTCTAACAGTTGAGTGTGCACACCTCCATGTGGACACACTCATTCTAACAGTTCAGTGTGCACACCACCATGTGGGCACACTCATTCTAACAGTTCAGTGTGCACACCTCCAGGTGGACACACTCATTCTAACAGTTCAGTTTGCACACCTCCATGAAGACACACTCATTCTAACAGTTCAGTGTGCACACCTCCTTGTGGACACACTCATTCTAACAGTTCAGTGTGCACACCTCCAATTGGGCACACTCATTCTAACAGTTCAGTGTGCATTACTCCACAGGGACACACTCATTCTAACAGTTCAGTATGCACACCTCCATGTGGACACAGTCATTCTAACAGTTCTGTGTGCACATCTCCATGTGGACACAGTCATTCTAACAGTTCAGTGTGCACAACTCCATGTGATCACACTCATTCTAACAGTTCAGTGTGCACACCTCCATGTGGGCACACTATTCTAACAGTTCAGTGTGCACACCTCCATGTGAGCACACTCATTCTAACAGTTCATTTTGCACACCTCCATGTGGGCACACTCATTCTACACAGTTCATTGTGCACACCTCCATGTGGACTCAATCATTCTAACAGTTCAGTGTGCACACCTCCATGTGGACACACCCATTCTAACATTTCAGTGTGCACAACTCAATGTGGGCACACTCATTCTAACAGTTCTGTGTGCACACTTCCATGTAGGCACACTCATTCTAACAGTTCAGTGTGGACACCTCCATGTGGACACACTCATTCTAACAGTTCAGTGTGCACACCTCCATGTGGACACACTCATTCTAAAAGTTCAGTGTGCACACCTCCATGTGGACACACTCATTCTAACAGTTCAGTTTGCACACCTCCACAGGGATACACTCATTCTAACAGATCAGTGTGCACACCTCCATGTGGACACACTCATTCTAACAGTTCAGTGTGCACACCTCCATGTGGACACACTCATTCTAACAGTTCAGTGTGCACACATCCATGTGGACACACCAATTCTAACAGTTCAGTGTGCACACCTCCATGTGGACACACTCATTCTAACACTTCAGTGTGCACACCTCCATGTGGACACACTCATTCTAACAGTTCAGTGTGCACAACTCCAGGTGGACACACTCATTCTAACAGTTCAGTGTGCCCACCTCCATGTGGACACACTCATTCTAACAGTTCAGTGTGCACACCTCCATGTGGACACACTCATTCTAACAGTTCAGTGTGCACACCTCCATGTGGACACACTCATTCTATCAGTTCAGTGTGCACACCTCCACAGGGACACACTCATTCTAACAGTTCAGTGTGCACACCTCCAAGTGGACAGAGTCATTCTAACAGTTCTGTGTGCACAACTCCATTTGGACACAGTCATTCTAACAGTTCAGTGTGCACACCTCCATGTGGGCACACTCATTCTAACAGTTCAGTGTGCACACCTCCATGTGGACACACTCATTCTAACAGTTCAGTGTGCACACCTCCATGTGGACACAATCATTCTAACAGTTCAGTGTGCACACCTCCATGTGGGCACACTCATTCCAACAGTTCAGTGTGCACACCTCCATGTGGACACACTCATTCTAACAGTTCAGTGTTCTCACCTCAATGTGGGCACAATCATTCTAACAGTTAAGTTTGCAAACCTCCATGTGGACACACACATTCTAACAATTCAGTGGACACACCTCCATGTGAACACACTCATTCTAACAGTTCAGTGTGCACACATCCAAAGGGACACACACATTCTAACAGTTCAGTGTGCACAACTCCATGTTGACACAGTCATTCTAACAGTTCAGTGTGCACACCTCCATGTGGACACACTCATTCTAACAGTTCAGTGTGCACAACTCCATGTGGGCACAGTCATTCTAACAGTTCAGTGTGCACAACTCCATGTGGTTTCACTCATTCTAACAGTTCAGTGTGCACACCTCCATGTGGACACAGTCATTCTAACAGTTCAGTGTGCACACCGCCATGTGGGCACACTCATTCTAACAGTTCAGTGTGCACACCTCCATGTGGACACAGTCATTCTAACAGTTCAGTGTGCACACCGCCATGTGGACACACTCATTCTAAGAGTTCAGTGTGCACACCACCATGTGGGCACACTCATTCTAACAGTTCAGTGTGCACACCTCCATGTGGGCACACTCATTCTTACAGTTCAGTGTGCAAACCTCCATGTGGACACACTCATTCTAACAGTTCAGTGTGCACACCTCCATGTGGACACACCAATTCTAACAGTTCACTGTGCACACCTCCATGTGGACACACTCATTCTAACAGTTCAGTGTGCACACCTCCATGTGGACACAATCATTCTAACAGTTCAGTGTGCACAACTCCATGTGGACATGGTCATTCTAACAGTTCAGTGTGCACACCGCCATGTGGGCACACTCATTCTAACAGTTCAGTGTGCACACCTCCATGTGGACACACTCATTCTAACAGTTCAGTGTGCACAACTCCATGTGGGCACACTCATTCTAACAGTTCAGTGTGCACACCTCCATGTGGGCACACTCATTCTAACAGTTCAGTGTGCACACCTCCATGTGAACACACTCATTCTACCAGTTCAGTGTGCACACCTCCATGTGGGCAAACTCATTCTAACAGTTCAGTGTGCACACCTCCATGTGGACACACTCATTCTAACAGTTCATTGTGCACAACTCCATGTGGACACACTCATTCTAACAGTTCAGTGTGCACACCTCCATGTGGACACACTCATTCTAACAGTTGAGTGTGCACACCTCCATGTGGACACACTCATTCTAACAGTTCAGTGTGCACACCACCATGTGGGCACACTCATTCTAACAGTTCAGTGTGCACACCTCCAGGTGGACACACTCATTCTAACAGTTCAGTTTGCACACCTCCATGAAGACACACTCATTCTAACAGTTCAGTGTGCACACCTCCTTGTGGACACACTCATTCTAACAGTTCAGTGTGCACACCTCCAATTGGGCACACTCATTCTAACAGTTCAGTGTGCATTACTCCACAGGGACACACTCATTCTAACAGTTCAGTATGCACACCTCCATGTGGACACAGTCATTCTAACAGTTCTGTGTGCACATCTCCATGTGGACACAGTCATTCTAACAGTTCAGTGTGCACAACTCCATGTGATCACACTCATTCTAACAGTTCAGTGTGCACACCTCCATGTGGGCACACTATTCTAACAGTTCAGTGTGCACACCTCCATGTGAGCACACTCATTCTAACAGTTCATTTTGCACACCTCCATGTGGGCACACTCATTCTACACAGTTCATTGTGCACACCTCCATGTGGACTCAATCATTCTAACAGTTCAGTGTGCACACCTCCATGTGGACACACCCATTCTAACATTTCAGTGTGCACAACTCAATGTGGGCACACTCATTCTAACAGTTCTGTGTGCACACTTCCATGTAGGCACACTCATTCTAACAGTTCAGTGTGGACACCTCCATGTGGACACACTCATTCTAACAGTTCAGTGTGCACACCTCCATGTGGACACACTCATTCTAAAAGTTCAGTGTGCACACCTCCATGTGGACACACTCATTCTAACAGTTCAGTTTGCACACCTCCACAGGGATACACTCATTCTAACAGTTCAGTGTGCACACCTCCATGTGGACACACTCATTCTAACAGTTCAGTGTGCACACCTCCATGTGGACACACTCATTCTAACAGTTCAGTGTGCACACATCCATGTGGACACACCAACTCTAACAGTTCAGTGTGCACACCTCCATGTGGACACACTCATTCTAACACTTCAGTGTGCACACCTCCATGTGGACACACTCATTCTAACAGTTCAGTGTGCACAACTCCAGGTGGACACACTCATTCTAACAGTTCAGTGTGCCCACCTCCATGTGGACACACTCATTCTAACAGTTCAGTGTGCACACCTCCATGTGGACACACTCATTCTAACAGTTCAGTGTGCACACCTCCATGTGGACACACTCATTCTATCAGTTCAGTGTGCACACCTCCACAGGGACACACTCATTCTAACAGTTCAGTGTGCACACCTCCAAGTGGACAGAGTCATTCTAACAGTTCTGTGTGCACAACTCCATTTGGACACAGTCATTCTAACAGTTCAGTGTGCACACCTCCATGTGGGCACACTCATTCTAACAGTTCAGTGTGCACACCTCCATGTGGACACACTCATTCTAACAGTTCAGTGTGCACACCGCCATGTGGGCACACTCATTCTAACAGTTCAGTGTGCACACCACCATGTGGACACACTCATTCTAACAGTTCAGTGTGCACACCTCCATGTGGGCACACTCATTCTAACAGTTCAGTGTGCAAACCTCCATGTGGGCACACTCATTCTAACAGTTCAGTGTGCACACATCCACAGGGACACACACATTCTAACAGTTCAGTGTGCAGACCTCCATGTGGACACAGTCATTCTAACAGTTCTGTGTGCACACCTCCATGTGGACACAGTCATTCTAACAGTTCAGTGTGCACAACTCCATGTGGGCACACTCATTGTAACAGTTCAGTGTGCACACCTCCATGTTGACACAGTCATTCTAACAGTTCAGTGTGCACACCTCCATGTGGGCACACTCATTCTAACAGTTCAGTGTGCACACCTCCATGTGGGCACACTTATTCTAACAGTTCAGTGTGCACAAATCCATGTGGGCACACTCATTCTAACAGTTCAGTGTGCACACCTCCATGTGGACACACCAATTCTAACAGTTCAGTGTGCACACCTCCATGTGGACACACTCATTCTAACAGTTCAGTGTGCACACCTCCATGTGGACACAATCATTCTAACAGTTCAGTGTGCACACCTCCATGTGGGCACACTCATTCCAACAGTTCAGTGTGCACACCTCCATGTGGACACACTCATTCTCACAGTTCAGTGTTCTCACCTCAATGTGGGCACAATCATTCTAACAGTTAAGTTTGCAAACCTCCATGTGGACACACACATTCTAACATTTCAGTGGACACACCTCCATGTGAACACACTCATTCTAACAGTTCAGTGTGCACACATCCACAGGGACACACACATTCTAACAGTTCAGTGTGCACAACTCCATGTTGACACAGTCATTCTAACAGTTCAGTGTGCACACCTCCATGTGGACACACTCATTCTAACAGTTCAGTGTGCACAACTCCATGTGGGCACAGTCATTCTAACAGTTCAGTGTGCACAACTCCATGTGGTTACACTCATTCTAACAGTTCAGTGTGCACACCTCCATGTGGACACAGTCATTCTAACAGTTCAGTGTGCACACCGCCATGTGGGCACACATATTCTAACAGTTCAGTGTGCACACCTCCATGTGGACACAGTCATTCTAACAGTTCAGTGTGCACACCGCCATGTGGACACACTCATTCTAACAGTTCAGTGTGCACACCACCATGTGGGCACACTCATTCTAACAGTTCAGTGTGCACACCTCCATGTGGGCACACTCATTCTAACAGTTCAGTGTGCAAAACTCCATGTGGACACACTCATTCTAACAGTTCAGTGTGCACACCTCCATGTGGACACACCAATTCTAACAGTTCACTGTGCACACCTCCATGTGGACACACTCATTCTAACAGTTCAGTGTGCACACCTCCATGTGGACACAATCATTCTAACAGTTCAGTGTGCACAACTCCATGTGGACACGGTCATTCTAACAGTTCAGTGTGCACACCGCCATGTGGGCACACTCATTCTAACAGTTCAGTGTGCACACCTCCATGTGGACACACTCATTCTAACAGTTCAGTGTGCACAACTCCATGTGGGCACACTCATTCTAACAGTTCAGTGTGCACACCTCCATGTGGGCACACTCATTCTAACAGTTCAGTGTGCACACCTCCATGTGAACACACTCACTCTAACAGTTCAGTGTGCACACCTCCATGTGGACACAGTCATTCTAACAGTTCAGTGTGCACACCGCCATGTGGACCCACTCATTCTAACAGTTCAGTGTGCACACCTCCATGTGGACACACTCATTCTAACAGTTCAGTGTGCACACCTCCATGTGGGCACACTCATTCTAACATTTCAGTGTGCACACCTCCATGTGGACACAATCATTCTAACAGTTCAGTGTGCACACCTCCATGTGGGCACACTCATTCCAACAGTTCAGTGTGCACACCTCCATGTGGACCCACTCATTCTAACAGTTCAATGTTCTCACCTCCTTGTGGGCACAATCATTCTAACAGTTCAGTGTGCTGACCTCCATGTGGACACACTCATTCTAACAGTTCAGTTTGCACACCTCCACAGGGATACACTCATTCTAACAGTTCAGTGTGCACACCTCCATGTGGACACACTCATTCTAACAGTTCAGTGTGCACACCTCCATGTGGACACACTCATTCTAACAGTTCAGTGTGCACACATCCATGTGGACACACCAATTCTAACAGTTCAGTGTGCACACCTCCATGTGGACACACTCATTCTAACACTTCAGTGTGCACACCTCCATGTGGACACACTCATTCTAACAGTTCAGTGTGCACAACTCCAGGTGGACACACTCATTCTAACAGTTCAGTGTGCCCACCTCCATGTGGACACACTCATTCTAACAGTTCAGTGTGCACACCTCCATGTGGACACACTCATTCTAACAGTTCAGTGTGCACACATCCATGTGGACACACTCATTCTATCAGTTCAGTGTGCACACCTCCACAGGGACACACTCATTCTAACAGTTCAGTGTGCACACCTCCAAGTGGACACAGTCATTCTAACAGTTCTGTGTGCACAACTCCATGTGGACACACTCATTCTAACAGTTCAGGGTGCACACCGCCATGTGGGCACACTCATTCTAACAGTTCAGTGTGCACACCACCATGTGGGCACACTCATTCTAACAGTTCAGTGTGCACACCTCCATGTGGGCACACTCATTCTAACAGTTCAGTGTGCAAACCTCCATGTGGGCACACTCATTCTAACAGTTCAGTGTGCACACATCCACAGGGACACACACATTCTAACAGTTCAGTGTGCACACCTCCATGTGGACACAGTCATTCTAACAGTTCTGTGTGCACACCTCCATGTGGACACAGTCATTCTAACAGTTCAGTGTGCACAACTCCATGTGGGCACACTCATTGTAACAGGTCAGTGTGCACACCTCCATGTTGACACAGTCATTCTAACAGTTCAGTGTGCACACCTCCATGTGGGCACACTCATTCTAACAGTTCAGTGTGCACACCTCCATGTGGGCACACTTATTCTAACAGTTCAGTGTGCACAAATCCATGTGGGCACACTCATTCTAACAGTTCAGTGTGCACACCTCCATGTGGACACACCAATTCTAACAGTTCAGTGTGCACACCTCCATGTGGACACACTCATTCTAACAGTTCAGTGTGCACACCTCCATGTGGACACAATCATTCTAACAGTTCAGTGTGCACACCTCCATTTGGGCACACTCATTCCAACAGTTCAGTGTGCACACCTCCATGTGGACACACTCATTCTAACAGTTCAGTGTTCTCACCTCAATGTGGGCACAATCATTCTAACAGTTAAGTTTGCAAACCTCCATGTGGACACACACATTCTAACATTTCAGTGGACACACCTCCATGTGAACACACTCATTCTAACAGTTCAGTGTGCACACATCCACAGGGACACACACATTCTAACAGTTCAGTGTGCACAACTCCATGTTGACACAGTCATTCTAACAGTTCAGTGTGCACACCTCCATGTGGACACACTCATTCTAACAGTTCAGTGTGCACAACTCCATGTGGGCACAGTCATTCTAACAGTTCAGTGTGCACAACTCCATGTGGTTACACTCATTCTAACAGTTCAGTGTGCACACCTCCATGTGGACACAGTCATTCTAACAGTTCAGTGTGCACACCGCCATGTGGGCACACTCATTCTAACAGTTCAGTGTGCACACCTCCATGTGGACACAGTCATTCTAACAGTTCAGTGTGCACACCGCCATGTGGACACACTCATTCTAACAGTTCAGTGTGCACACCACCATGTGGGCACACTCATTCTAACAGTTCAGTGTGCACACCTCCATGTGGGCACACTCATTCTAACACTTCAGTGTGCAAACCTCCATGTGGACACACTCATTCTAACAGTTCAGTGTGCACACCTCCATGTGGACACACCAATTCTAACAGTTCACTGTGCACACCTCCATGTGGACACACTCATTCTATCAGTTCAGTGTGCACACCTCCATGTGGACACAATCATTCTAACAGTTCAGTGTGCACAACTCCATGTGGACACGGTCATTCTAACAGATCAGTGTGCACACCGCCATGTGGGCACACTCATTCTAACAGTTCAGTGTGCACACCTCCATGTGGACACACTCATTCTAACAGTTCAGTGTGCACAACTCCATGTGGGCACACTCATTCTAACAGTTCAGTGTGCACACCTCCATGTGGACACAGTCATTCTAACAGTTCAGTGTGCACAACTCCATGTGGGCACACTCATTGTAACAGTTCAGTGTGCACACCTCCATGTTGACACAGTCATTCTAACAGTTCAGTGTGCACACCTCCATGTGGGCACACTCATTCTAACAGTTCAGTGTGCACACCTCCATGTGGGCACACTTATTCTAACAGTTCAGTGTGCACAAATCCATGTGGGCACACTCATTCTAACAGTTCAGTGTGCACACCACCATGTGGACACACCAATTCTAACAGTTCAGTGTGCACACCTCCATGTGGACACACTCATTCTAACAGTTCAGTGTGCACACCTCCATGTGGACACAATCATTCTAACAGTTCAGTGTGCACACCTCCATGTGGACACACTCATTCTAACAGTTCAGTGTTCTCACCTCAATGTGGGCACAATCATTCTAACAGTTAAGTTTGCAAACCTCCATGTGGACACACACATTCTAACATTTCAGTGGACACACCTCCATGTGAACACACTCATTCTAACAGTTCAGTGTGCAAACCTCCATGTGGACACACTCATTCTAACAGTTCAGTGTGCACACCTCCATGTGGACACACCAATTCTAACAGTTCACTGTGCACAACTCCATGTGGACACACTCATTCTAACAGTTCAGTGTGCACACCTCCATGTGGACACAATCATTCTAACAGTTCAGTGTGCACAACTCCATGTGGACACGGTCATTCTAACAGTTCAGTGTGCACACCTCCATGTGGGCACACTCAATCTAACAGTTCAGTGTGCACACCTCCATGTGTACACACTCATTCTAACAGTTCAGTGTGCACAACTCCAGGTGGACACACTCATTCTAACAGTTCAGTGTGCACACCTCCATGTGGACACAGTCATTCTAACAGTTCAGTGTGCACACCGCCATGTGGACCCACTCATTCTAACAGTTCAGTGTGTACACCTCCATGTGGACACACTCATTCTAACAGTTCAGTGTGCACACCGCCATGTGGGCACACTCATTCTAACATTTCAGTGTGCACACCTCCATGTGGACACAATCATTCTAACAGTTCAGTGTGCACACCTCCATGTGGGCACACTCATTCCAACAGTTCAGTGTGCACACCTCCATGTGGACCCACTCATTCTAACAGTTCAATGTTCTCACCTCCATGTGGGCACAATCATTCTAACAGTTCAGTTTGCAAACCTCCATGTGGACACACTCATTCTAACAGTTCAGTGTGCACACCTCCATGTGAACACACTCATTCTAACAGTTCAGTGTGCACACATCCAGAGGGACACACACATTCTAACAGTTCAGTGTGCACACCTCCATGTGGACACAGTCATTCTAACAGTTCAGTGTGCACAACTCCATGTGGGCACACTCATTCTAACAGTTCAGTGTGCACACCTCCATGTGGACACAGTCATTCTAACAGTTCAGTGTGCACACCTCCATGTGGGCACACTCATTCTAACAGTTCAGTGTGCACACCTCCATGTGGGCACACTCATTCTAACAGTTCAGTGTGCACACCTCCATGTGGGCACACTCATTCTAACAGTTCAGTGTGCACACCTCCATGTGGACACACCAATTCTAACAGTTCAGTGTGCACACCTCCATGTGGACACACTCATTCTAACAGTTCAGTGTGCACACCTCCATGTGGACACAATCATTCTAACAGTTCAGTGTGCACACCTCCATGTGGGCACACTCATTCCAACAGTTCAGTGTGCACACCTCCATGTGGACACACTCATTCTAACAGTTCAGTGTTCTCACCTCAATGTGGGCACAATCATTCTAGCAGTTCAGTTTGCAAACCTCCATGTGGACACACACATTCTAACATTTCAGTGTGCACAACTCCATGTGAACACACTCATTCTAACAGTTCAGTGTGCACACATCCACAGGGACACACAAATTCTAACAGTTCAGTGTGCACATCTCCATGTGGACACACTCATTCTAAAAGTTCAGTGTGCACACCTCCATGTGGGCACACTCATTCTAACAGTTCAGTGTGCACACCTCCATGTGGGCACACCCATTCTAACAGTTCAGTGTGCACACCTCCATGTGGACACACTCATTCTAACAGTTCAGTGTGCACACCTCCATGTGGACACACTTATTCTAACAGTTCAGTGTGCACACCTCCATGTGGGCACACTCATTCTAACAGTTCAGTGTGCACACCTCCATGTGGACACAATCATTCTAACAGTTCAGTGTGCACACCTCCATGTGGACACACCAATTCTAACAGTTCAGTGTGCACACCTCCATGTGGACACACTCATTCTAACAGTTCAGTGTGCACACCTCCATGTGGACACACTCATTCTAACAGTTCAGTGTGCACACCTCCATGTGGACAAATTCTAACAGTTCAGTGTGCACAACTCCATGTGTACACAGTCATTCTAACATTTCAGTGTGCACACCTCCGCAGGGACACACTCATTCTAACAGTTCAGTGTGCACACCTCCATGTGGACACACTCATTCTAACAGTTCAGTGTGCACACCTCCATGTGGACACACTCATTCTAACAGTTCAAAGTGCACACCTCCATGTGGACACAGTCATTCTAACAGTTCAGTGTGCACACCTCCATGTGGACACAAACATTCTAACAGTTCAGTGTGCACACCTCCATGTGGGCACACTCATTCCAACAGTTCAGTGTGCACACCTCCATGTGGACACACTCATTCTAACAGTTCAGGGTTCTCACCTCCATGTGGGCACACTCATTCTAACAGGTCAGTGTGCACACCTCCATGTGGACACACATATTCCAACAGTTCAGTGTGCGCACGTCCATGTGAACACACTCATTCTAACAGTTCAGTGTGCACACCTCCACAGGGACACACACATTCTAACAGTTCAGTGTGCACACCTCCATGTGGACACAGTCATTCTAAGAGTTCAGTGTGCACACCTCCATGTGGACACAGTCATTCTAACAGTTCAGTGTGCACACCTCCATGTGGGCACACTCATTCTAACAGTTCAGTGTGCACACCTCCATGTGGACACACTCATTCTAACAGTTCAGTGTGCACAACTCCATGTGGGCAAATTCATTCTAACAGTTCAGTGTGCACACCTCCATGTGGACACAGTCATTCTAACAGTTCAGTGTGCACACCTCCATGTGGGCACACTCATTCTAACAGTTCAGTGTGCACACCTCCATGTGGGCACACTCATTCTAACAATTCAGTGTGCACACCTCCAAAGGGACACAATCATTCTAACAGTTCAGTGTGCACACCTCCATGTGGACACACTCATTCTAACAGTTCAGTGTGCACACCTCCATGTGGACACACTCATTCTAACAGTTCAGTTTGCACACCTCCACAGGGGTACACTCATTCTAACAGTTCAGTGTGCACACCTCCATGTGGACACACTCATTCTAACAGTTCAGTGTGCACACCTCCATGTGGGCACACTCATTCTAACAGTTCAGTGTGCACACCTCCATGTGGACACACTCATTCTAACAGTTCAATTTGCACACCTCCATGTGGACACACTCATTCTAACATTTCAGTGTGCACACCTCCATGTGGGCACACTCATTCTAACAGTTCAGTGTGCACACCTCCATGTGGGCACACTCATTCTAACAGTTCAGTGTGCACACATCCATGTGGACACACTCATTCTAACATTTCAGTGTGCACACCTCCATGTGGACACACTCATTCTAACAATTCAGTGTGCACACCTCCAGGTGGACACACTCATTCTCACAGTTCAGTTTGCACACCTCCATGAAGGACACACTCATTCTAACAGTTCAGTGTGCACACCTCCATGTGGACACACTCATTCTAACAGTTCAGTGTGCACACCTACAATTGGGCACACTCATTCTAACAGTTCAGATGCATTACTCCACAGGGACACACTCATTCTAACAGTTCAGTGTGCACACCTCCATGTGGACACAGTCATTCTAACAGTTCTGTGTGCACATCTCCATGTGGACACAGTCATTCTAACAGTTCAGTGTGCACAACTCCATGTGATCAAACTCATTCTAACAGTTCAGTGTGCACACCTCCATGTGGGCACACCCATTCTAACAGTTCAGTGTGCACACCTCCATGTGAACACACTCATTCTAACAGTTCATTTTGCACACCTCCATGTGGGCACACTCATTCTACACAGTTCATTGTGCACACCTCCATGTGGACACAATCATTCTAACAGTTCAGTGTGCACACCTCCATGTGGACACACCCATTCTAACAGTTCAGTGTGCACACCTCCATGTGGACACACTCATTCTAACAGTTCAGTGTGCACACCTCCATGTGGACACACCAATTCTAACAGTTCAGTGTGCACAACTCCAGGTGGACACACTCATTCTAACAGTTCAGTGTGCACACCTCCATGTGGACACACTCATTCTAACAGTTCAGTGTGCACACCTCCATGTGGACACACTCATTCTAACAGTTCAGTGTGCACACCTCCATGTGGGCACACTCATTCTAACAGTTCAGTGTGCACACCTCCACAGAGACACACTCATTCTAACAGTTCAGTGTGCACACCTCCATGTGGGCACACATTCTACACAGTTCATTGTGCACACCTCCATGTGGACACAATCATTCTAACAGTTCAGTGTGCACACCTCCATGTGGACACACCCATTCTAACAGTTCAGTGTGCACACCTCCATGTGGACACACTCATTCTAACAGTTCAGTGTGCACACCTCCATGTGGACAAATTCTAACAGTTCAGTGTGCACACCTCCATGTGGACACAGTCATTCTAACAGTTCTGTGTGCACACCTCCATGTGGGCACGCTCATTCTAACAGTTCAGTGTGCACACCTCCATGTGGGCACACTCATTCTAACAGTTCAGTGTGCACACCTCCATGTGGACACACTCATTCTAACAGTTCAGTGTGCACACCTCCATGTGGGCACACTCATTCTAACAGTTCAGTGTGCACACCTCCATGTGGGCACACTCATTCTAACAGTTCAGGGTGCACACCTCCATGTGGGCACACTCATTCTAACAGTTCAGTGTGCACACCTCCATGTGGGCACACTCATTCTAACAGTTCAGTGTGCACACCTCCATGTGGGCACACTCATTCTAACAATTCAGTGTGCACACCTCCAAAGGGACACAATCATTCTAACAGTTCAGTGTGCACACCTCCATGTGGGCACACTCATTCTAACAGTTCAGTGTGCACACCTCCATGTGGACACACTCATTCTAACAGTTCAGTGTGCACACCTCCATGTGGACACACTCATTCTAACAGTTCAGTTTGCACACCTCCACAGGGGTACACTCATTCTAACAGTTCAGTGTGCACACCTCCATGTGGACACACTCATTCTAACAGTTCAGTGTGCACACCTCCATGTGGGCACACTCATTCTAACAGTTCAGTGTGCACACCTCCATGTGGACACACTCATTCTAACAGTTCAATTTGCACACCTCCAAGTGGACACACTCATTCTAACAGTTCAGTGTGCACACCTCCATGTGGGCACACTCATTCTAACAGTTCAGTGTGCACACCTTTATGTGGGCACACTCATTCTAACAGTTCAGTGTGCACACATCCATGTGGACACACTCATTCTAACATTTCAGTGTGCACACCTCCATGTGGACACACTCATTCTAACAATTCAGTGTGCACACCTCCAGGTGGACACACTCATTCTAACAGTTCAGTTTGCACACCTCCATGAAGACACACTCATTCTAACAATTCAGTGTGCACACCTCCATGTGGACACACTCATTCTAACAGTTCAGTGTGCACACCTCCAATTGGGCACACTCATTCTAACAGTTCAGTGTGCATTACTCCACAGGGACACACTCATTCTAACAGTTCAGTGTGCACACCTCCATGTGGACACAGTCATTCTAACAGTTCTGTGTGCACATCTCCATGTGGACACAGTCATTCTAACAGTTCAGTGTGCACAACTCCATGTGATCACACTCATTCTAACAGTTCAGTGTGCACACCTCCATGTGGGCACACTCATTCTAACATTTCAGTGTGCACACCTCCATGTGGACACACCCATTCTAACAGTTCAGTGTGCACACCTCCATGTGGACACACTCATTCTAACAGTTCAGTGTGCACACCTCCATGAGGACAAACTCATTCTAACAGTTCAGTGTGCACACCTCCATGTGGACACACTCATTCTAACAGTTCAGTGTGCACACCTCCATGTGGACACACTCATTGTAACAGTTCAGTGTGCACACCTCCATGTGGGTACACTCATTCTAACAGTTCAGTGTGCACACCTCCATGTGGGCACACTCATTCTAACAGTTCAGTGTGCACACCTCCACAGAGACACACTCATTCTAACAGTTCAGTGTGCACACCTCCATGTGGACACACCAATTCTAACAGTTCAGTGTGCACACCTCCATGTGGACACACTCATTCTAACAGTTCAGTGTGCACACCTCCACAGGGACACACACATTCTAACAGTTCAGTGTGCACACCTCCATGTGGACACAGTCAATCTAAGAGTTCAGTGTGCACACCTCCATGTGGACACAGTCATTCTAACAGTTCAGTGTGCACACCTCCATGTGGGGACACTCATTCTAACAGTTCAGTGTGCACACCTCCATGTGGACACACTCATTCTAACAGTTCAGTGTGCACACCTCCATGTGGGCACACTCATTCTAACAGTTCAGTGTGCACACCTCCATGTGGGCACACTCATTCTAACAGTTCAGTGTGCACACCTCCATGTGGGCACACTCATTCTAACAGTTCAGTGTGCACA
>NW_026738129.1:0-24930 GCF_949786415.1 Peromyscus eremicus
GTCCAATACACTGTACTTGCTGGGAACAGACGCGAGTGCTATTTGCACTGTGTATGGCAATGGGAGCGCAATAGTGACTCTTCTTAGCAGAAAACAACTCTTGCTCGTAGGACCAGAAACTGCATGGGATTCAACTCCGTTTAGGACTGGGAAACAAACGCTAGCTCGCCTTGCAAGAAACACACTCTGCTTTTGAGAAAACAGCACTCTTCTACTCTCCTGTGTTTCCTATAGGGCCAGAACAGTGAGCTTGCTCAGAACAAAAGAACTGTGCTTCCTACACACACGGGGCATATCTAGTTCAACTCTGCTTAGGAAACTGACCAGAACAGTAGCTTCTCTTCAGTCCAATACACTGTACTTGCTGGGAACAGACGCGAGTGCTATTTGCACTGTGTATGGCAATGGGAGCGCAATAGTGACTCTTCTTAGCAGAAAACAACTCTTGCCTCGTAGGACCACAAACTGCATGGGATTCAACTCCGTTTAGGGACTGGGAAACAAACGCTAGCTCGCCTTGCAAGAAACACACTCTGCTTTTGAGAAAACAGCACTCTTCTACTCTCCTGTGTTTCCTATAGGGCCAGAACAGTGAGCTTGCTCAGAACAAAAGAACTGTGCTTCCTACACACACGGGGCATATCTAGTTCAACTCTGCTTAGGAAACTGACCAGAACAGTAGCTTCTCTTCAGTCCAATACACTGTACTTGCTGGGAACAGACGCGAGTGCTATTTGCACTGTGTATGGCAATGGGAGCGCAATAGTGACTCTTCTTAGCAGAAAACAACTCTTGCTCGTAGGACCACAAACTGCATGGGATTCAACTCCGTTTAGGACTGGGAAACAAACGCTAGCTCGCCTTGCAAGAAACACACTCTGCTTTTAAGAAAACAGCACTCTTCTACTCTCCTGTGTTTCCTATAGGGCCAGAACAGTGAGCTTGCTCAGAACCAAAGAACTGTGCTTCCTACACACACGGGGCATATCTAGTTCAACTCTGCTTAGGAAACTGACCAGAACAGTAGCTTCTCTTCAGTCCAATACACTGTACTTGCTGGGAACAGACGCGAGTGCTATTTGCACTGTGTATGGCAATGGGAGCGCAATAGTGACTCTTCTTAGCAGAAAACAACTCTTGCTCGTAGGACCAGAAACTGCATGGGATTCAACTCCGTTTAGGACTGGGAAACAAACGCTAGCTCGCCTTGCAAGAAACACACTCTGCTTTTGAGAAAACAGCACTCTTCTACTCTCCTGTGTTTCCTATAGGGCCAGAAACAGTGAGCTTGCTCAGAACAAAAGAACTGTGCTTCCTACACACACGGGGCATATCTAGTTCAACTCTGCTTAGGAAACTGACCAGAACAGTAGCTTCTCTTCAGTCCAATACACTGTACTTGCTGGGAACAGACGCGAGTGCTATTTGCACTGTGTATGGCAAAGGGAGCGCAATAGTGACTCTTCTTAGCAGAAAACAACTCTTGCTCGTAGGACCACAAACTGCATGGGATTCAACTCCGTTTTAGGACTGGGAAACAAACGCTAGCTCGCCTTGCAAGAAACACACTCTGCTTTTGAGAAAACAGCACTCTTCTACTCTCCTGTGTTTCCTATAGGGCCGGAACAGTGAGCTTGCTCAGAACAAAAGAACTGTGCTTCCTACACACACGGGGCATATCTAGTTCAACTCTGCTTAGGAAACTGACCAGAACAGTAGCTTCTCTTCAGTCCAATACACTGTACTTGCTGGGAACAGACGCGAGTGCTATTTGCACTGTGTATGGCAATGGAGCGCAATAGTGACTCTTCTTAGCAGAAAACAAACTCTTGCTCGTAGGACCAGAAACTGCATGGGATTCAACTCCGTTTAGGACTGGGAAACAAACGCTAGCTCGCCTTGCAAGAAACACGCTCTTTTTTTGAGAAAACAGCACTCTTCTACTCTCCTGTGTTTCCTATAGGGCCAGAACAGTGAGCTTGCTCAGAACCAAAGAACTGTGCTTCCTACACACACGGGGCATATCTAGTTCAACTCTGCTTAGGAAACCTGACCAGAACAGTAGCTTCTCTTCAGTCCAATACACTGTACTTGCTGGGAACAGACGCGAGTGCTATTTGCACTGTGTATGGCAATGGGAGCGCAATAGTGACTCTTCTTAGCAGAAAACAACTCTTGCTCGTGGGACCACAAACTGCATGGGATTCAACTCCGTTTAGGAGCTGGGAAACAAACGCTAGCTCGCCTTGCAAGAAACACACTCTGCTTTTAAGAAAACAGCACTCTTCTACTCTCCTGTGTTTCCTATAGGGCCAGAACAGTGAGCTTGCTCAGAACAAAAGAACTGTGCTTCCTACACACGCGGGGCATATCTAGTTCAACTCTGCTTAGGAAACTGACCAGAACAGTAGCTTCTCTTCAGTCCAATACACTGTACTTGCTGGGAACAGACGCGAGTGCTATTTGCACTGTGTATGGCAATGGGAGCGCAATAGTGACTCTTCTTAGCAGAAAACAACTCTTGCTCGTAGGACCACAAACTGCATGGGATTCAACTCCGTTTAGGACTGGGAAACAAACGCTAGCTCGCCTTGCAAGAAACACACTCTGCTTTTGAGAAAACAGCACTCTTCTACTCTCCTGTGTTTCCTATAGGGCCAGAACAGTGAGCTTGCTCAGAACAAAAGAACTGTGCTTCCTACACACACGGGGCATATCTAGTTCAACTCTGCTTAGGAAACTGACCAGAACAGTAGCTTCTCTTCAGTCCCAATACACTGTACTTGCTGGGAACAGACGCGAGTGCTATTTGCACTGTGTATGGCAATGGAGCGCAATAGTGACTCTTCTTAGCAGAAAACAACTCTTGCTCGTAGGACCAGAAACTGCATGGGATTCAACTCCGTTTAGGACTGGGAAGCAAAACACTAGCTCGCCTTGCAAGAAACACACTCTGCTTTTGAGAAAACAGCACTCTTCTACTCTCCTGTGTTTCCTATAGGGCCAGAACAGTGAGCTTGCTCAGAACCAAAGAACTGTGCTTCCTACACACACGGGGCATATCTAGTTCAACTCTGCTTAGGAAACTGACCAGAACAGTAGCTTCTCTTCAGTCCAATACACTGTACTTGCTGGGAACAGACGCGAGTGCTATTTGCACTGTGTATGGCAATGGGAGCGCAATAGTGACTCTTCTTAGCAGAAAACAACTCTTGCTCGTAGGACCAGAAACTGCATGGGATTCAACTCCGTTTAGGACTGGGAAACAAACGCTAGCTCGCCTTGCAAGAAACACACTCTGCTTTTGAGAAAACAGCACTCTTCTACTCTCCTGTGTTTCTATAGGGCCAGAACAGTGAGCTTGCTCAGAACCAAAGAACTGTGCTTCCTACACACACGGGGCATATCTAGTTCAACTCTGCTTAGGAAACTGACCAGAACAGTATCTTCTCTTCAGTCCAATACACTGTACTTGCTGGAACAGACGCGAGTGCTATTTGCACTGTGTATGGCAATGGGAGCGCAATAGTGACTCTTCTTAGCAGAAAACAACTCTTGCTCGTAGGACCAGAAACTGCATGGGATTCTACTCCGTTTAGGACTGGGAAACAAACGCTAGCTCGCCTTGCAAGAAACACACTCTGCTTTTGAGAAAACAGCACTCTTCTACTCTCCTGTGTTTCCTATAGGGCCAGAACAGTGAGCTTGCTCAGAACAAAAGAACTGTGCTTCCTACACACACGGGGCATATCTAGTTCAACTCTGCTTAGGAAACTGACCAGAACAGTAGCTTCTCTTCAGTCCAATACACTGTACTTGCTGGGAACAGACGCGAGTGCTATTTGGCACTGTGTATGGCAATGGGAGCGCAATAGTGACTCTTCTTAGCAGAAAACAACTCTTGCTCGTAGGACCAGAAACTGCATGGGATTCAACTCCGTTTAGGACTGGGAAACAAACGCTAGCTCGCCTTGCAAGAAACACACTCTGCTTTTGAGAAAACAGCACTCTTCTACTCTCCTGTGTTTCCTATAGGGCCAGAACAGTGAGCTTGCTCAGAACAAAAGAACTGTGCTTCCTATACACACGGGGCATATCTAGTTCAACTCTGCTTAGGAAACTGACCAGAACAGTAGCTTCTCTTCAGTCCAATACACTGTACTTGCTGGGAACAGACGCGAGTGCTATTTGCACTGTGTATGCAATGGGAGCGCAATAGTGACTCTTCTTAGCAGAAACAACTCTTGCTCGTTAGGACCACAAACTGCATGGGATTCAACTCCGTTAGGACTGGGAAACAAACGCTAGCTCGCCTTGCAAGAAACACACTCTGCTTTTGAGAAAACAGCACTCTTCTACTCTCCTGTGTTTCCTATAGGGCCAGAACAGTGAGCTTGCTCAGAACAAAAGAACTGTGCTTCCTACACACACGGGGCATATCTAGTTCAACTCTGCTTAGGAAACTGACAAGAACAGTAGCTTCTCTTCAGCCCAATACACTGTACTTGCTGGGAACAGACGCGAGTGCTATTTGCACTGTGTATGGCAATGGGAGCGCAATAGTGACTCTTCTTAGCAGAAACAACTCTTGCTCGTAGGACCAGAAACTGCATGGGATTCAACTCGTTTAGGACTGGGAAACAAACGCTAGCTCGCCTTGCAAGAAACACACTCTGCTTTTGAGAAAACAGCACTCTTCTACTCTCCTGTGTTTCCTATAGGGCCAGAACAGTGAGCTTGCTCAGAACAAAAGAACTGTGCTTCCTACACACACGGGGCATATCTAGTTCAACTCTGCTTAGGAAACTGACCAGAACAGTAGCTTCTCTTCAGTCCAATACACTGTACTTGCTGGGAACAGACGCGAGTGCTATTTGCACTGTGTATGGCAATGGAGCGCAATAGTGACTCTTCTTAGCAGAAAACAACTCTTGCTCGTAGGACCAGAAACTGCATGGGATTCAACTCCGTTTAGGACTGGGGAAACAAACGCTAGCTCGCCTTGAAAGAAACACACTCTGTTTTTGAGAAAACAGCACTCTTCTACTCTCCTGTGTTTCCTATAGGGCCAGAACAGTGAGCTTGCTCAGAACCAAAGAACTGTGCTTCCTACACACACGGGGCATATCTAGTTCAACTCTGCTTAGGAAACTGACCAGAACAGTAGCTTCTCTTCAGTCCAATACACTGTACTTGCTGGGAACAGACGCGAGTGCTATTTGCACTGTGTATGGCAATGGGAGCGCAATAGTGACTCTTCTTAGCAGAAAACAACTCTTGCTCGTAGGACCAGAAACTGCATGGGATTCAACTCCGTTTAGGACTGGGAAACAAACGCTAGCTCGCCTTGCAAGAAACACACTCTGCTTTTGAGAAAACAGCACTCTTCTACTCTCCTGTGTTTCCTATAGGGCCAGAACAGTGAGCTTGCTCAGAACAAAAGAACTGTGCTTCCTACACACACGGGGCATATCTAGTTCAACTCTGCTTAGGAAACTGACCAGAACAGTAGCTTCTCTTCAGTCCAATACACTGTACTTGCTGGGAACAGACGCGAGTGCTATTTGCACTGTGTATGGCAAAGGGAGCGCAATAGTGACTCTTCTTAGCAGAAAACAACTCTTGCTCGTAGGACCACAAACTGCATGGGATTCAACTCCGTTTAGGACTGGGAAACAAACGCTAGCTCGCCTTGCAAGAAACACACTCTGCTTTTGAGAAAACAGCACTCTTCTACTCTCCTGTGTTTCCTATAGGGCCGGAACAGTGAGCTTGCTCAGAACAAAAGAACTGTGCTTCCTACACACACGGGGCATATCTAGTTCAACTCTGCTTAGGAAACTGACCAGAACAGTAGCTTCTCTTCAGTCCAATACACTGTACTTGCTGGGAACAGACGCGAGTGCTATTTGCACTGTGTATGGCAATGGGAGCGCAATAGTGACTCTTCTTAGCAGAAAACAACTCTTGCTCGTAGGACCAGAAACTGCATGGGATTCAACTCCGTTTAGGACTGGGAAACAAACGCTAGCTCGCCTTGCAAGAAACACGCTCTTTTTTTGAGAAAACAGCACTCTTCTACTCTCCTGTGTTTCCTATAGGGCCAGAACAGTGAGCTTGCTCAGAACCAAAGAACTGTGCTTCCTACACACACGGGGCATATCTAGTTCAACTCTGCTTAGGAAACTGACCAGAACAGTAGCTTCTCTTCAGTCCAATACACTGTACTTGCTGGGAACAGACGCGAGTGCTATTTGCACTGTGTATGGCAATGGGAGCGCAATAGTGACTCTTCTTAGCAGAAAACAACTCTTGCTCGTGGGACCACAAACTGCATGGGATTCAACTCCGTTTAGGACTGGGAAACAAACGCTAGCTCGCCTTGCAAGAAACACACTCTGCTTTTAAGAAAACAGCACTCTTCTACTCTCCTGTGTTTCCTATAGGGCCAGAACAGTGAGCTTGCTCAGAACAAAAGAACTGTGCTTCCTACACACACGGGGCATATCTAGTTCAACTCTGCTTAGGAAACTGACCAGAACAGTAGCTTCTCTTCAGTCCAATACACTGTACTTGCTGGGAACAGACGCGAGTGCTATTTGCACTGTGTATGGCAATGGGAGCGCAATAGTGACTCTTCTTAGCAGAAAACAACTCTTGCTCGTAGGACCACAAACTGCATGGGATTCAACTCCGTTTAGGACTGGGAAACAAACGCTAGCTCGCCTTGCAAGAAACACACTCTGCTTTTGAGAAAACAGCACTCTTCTACTCTCCTGTGTTTCCTATAGGGCCAGAACAGTGAGCTTGCTCAGAACAAAAGAACTGTGCTTCCTACACACACGGGGCATATCTAGTTCAACTCTGCTTAGGAAACTGACCAGAACAGTAGCTTCTCTTCAGTCCAATACACTGTACTTGCTGGGAACAGACGCGAGTGCTATTTGCACTGTGTATGGCAATGGGAGCGCAATAGTGACTCTTCTTAGCAGAAAACAACTCTTGCTCGTAGGACCAGAAACTGCATGGGATTCAACTCCGTTTAGGACTGGGAAGCAAACACTAGCTCGCCTTGCAAGAAACACACTCTGCTTTTGAGAAAACAGCACTCTTCTACTCTCCTGTGTTTCCTATAGGGCCAGAACAGTGAGCTTGCTCAGAACCAAAGAACTGTGCTTCCTACACACACGGGGCATATCTAGTTCAACTCTGCTTAGGAAACTGACCAGAACAGTAGCTTCTCTTCAGTCCAATACACTGTACTTGCTGGGAACAGACGCGAGTGCTATTTGCACTGTGTATGGCAATGGGAGCGCAATAGTGACTCTTCTTAGCAGAAAACAACTCTTGCTCGTAGGACCAGAAACTGCATGGGATTCAACTCCGTTTAGGACTGGGAAACAAACGCTAGCTCGCCTTGCAAGAAACACACTCTGCTTTTGAGAAAACAGCACTCTTCTACTCTCCTGTGTTTCCTATAGGGCCAGAACAGTGAGCTTGCTCAGAACCAAAGAACTGTGCTTCCTACACACACGGGGCATATCTAGTTCAACTCTGCTTAGGAAACTGACCAGAACAGTATCTTCTCTTCAGTCCAATACACTGTACTTGCTGGGAACAGACGCGAGTGCTATTTGCACTGTGTATGGCAATGGGAGCGCAATAGTGACTCTTCTTAGCAGAAAACAACTCTTGCTCGTAGGACCAGAAACTGCATGGGATTCTACTCCGTTTAGGACTGGGAAACAAACGCTAGCTCGCCTTGCAAGAAACACACTCTGCTTTTGAGAAAACAGCACTCTTCTACTCTCCTGTGTTTCCTATAGGGCCAGAACAGTGAGCTTGCTCAGAACAAAAGAACTGTGCTTCCTACACACACGGGGCATATCTAGTTCAACTCTGCTTAGGAAACTGACCAGAACAGTAGCTTCTCTTCAGTCCAATACACTGTACTTGCTGGGAACAGACGCGAGTGCTATTTGCACTGTGTATGGCAATGGGAGCGCAATAGTGACTCTTCTTAGCAGAAAACAACTCTTGCTCGTAGGACCAGAAACTGCATGGGATTCAACTCCGTTTAGGACTGGGAAACAAACGCTAGCTCGCCTTGCAAGAAACACACTCTGCTTTTGAGAAAACAGCACTCTTCTACTCTCCTGTGTTTCCTATAGGGCCAGAACAGTGAGCTTGCTCAGAACAAAAGAACTGTGCTTCCTATACACACGGGGCATATCTAGTTCAACTCTGCTTAGGAAACTGACCAGAACAGTAGCTTCTCTTCAGTCCAATACACTGTACTTGCTGGGAACAGACGCGAGTGCTATTTGCACTGTGTATGGCAATGGGAGCGCAATAGTGACTCTTCTTAGCAGAAAACAACTCTTGCTCGTAGGACCACAAACTGCATGGGATTCAACTCCGTTTAGGACTGGGAAACAAACGCTAGCTCGCCTTGCAAGAAACACACTCTGCTTTTGAGAAAACAGCACTCTTCTACTCTCCTGTGTTTCCTATAGGGCCAGAACAGTGAGCTTGCTCAGAACAAAAGAACTGTGCTTCCTACACACACGGGGCATATCTAGTTCAACTCTGCTTAGGAAACTGACAAGAACAGTAGCTTCTCTTCAGCCCAATACACTGTACTTGCTGGGAACAGACGCGAGTGCTATTTGCACTGTGTATGGCAATGGGAGCGCAATAGTGACTCTTCTTAGCAGAAAACAACTCTTGCTCGTAGGACCAGAAACTGCATGGGATTCAACTCCGTTTAGGACTGGGAAACAAACGCTAGCTCGCCTTGCAAGAAACACACTCTGCTTTTGAGAAAACAGCACTCTTCTACTCTCCTGTGTTTCCTATAGGGCCAGAACAGTGAGCTTGCTCAGAACAAAAGAACTGTGCTTCCTACACACACGGGGCATATCTAGTTCAACTCTGCTTAGGAAACTGACCAGAACAGTAGCTTCTCTTCAGTCCAATACACTGTACTTGCTGGGAACAGACGCGAGTGCTATTTGCACTGTGTATGGCAATGGGAGCGCAATAGTGACTCTTCTTAGCAGAAAACAACTCTTGCTCGTAGGACCAGAAACTGCATGGGATTCAACTCCGTTTAGGACTGGGAAACAAACGCTAGCTCGCCTTGAAAGAAACACACTCTGTTTTTGAGAAAACAGCACTCTTCTACTCTCCTGTGTTTCCTATAGGGCCAGAACAGTGAGCTTGCTCAGAACCAAAGAACTGTGCTTCCTACACACACGGGGCATATCTAGTTCAACTCTGCTTAGGAAACTGACCAGAACAGTAGCTTCTCTTCAGTCCAATACACTGTACTTGCTGGGAACAGACGCGAGTGCTATTTGCACTGTGTATGGCAATGGGAGCGCAATAGTGACTCTTCTTAGCAGAAAACAACTCTTGCTCGTAGGACCAGAAACTGCATGGGATTCAACTCCGTTTAGGACTGGGAAACAAACGCTAGCTCGCCTTGCAAGAAACACACTCTGCTTTTGAGAAAACAGCACTCTTCTACTCTCCTGTGTTTCCTATAGGGCCAGAACAGTGAGCTTGCTCAGAACAAAACAACTGTGCTTCCTACACACACGGGGCATATCTAGTTCAACTCTGCTTAGGAAACTGACCAGAACAGTAGCTTCTCTTCAGTCCAATACACTGTACTTGCTGGGAACAGACGCGAGTGCTATTTGCACTGTGTATGGCAATGGGAGCGCAATAGTGACTCTTCTTAGCAGAAAACAACTCTTGCTCGTAGGAACACAAACTGCATGGGATTCAACTCTGTTTAGGACTGGGAAGCAAACGCTAGCTCGCCTTGCAAGAAACACACTCTGCTTTTGAGAAAACAGCACTCTTCTACTCTCCTGTGTTTCCTATAGGGCCAGAACAGTGAGCTTGCTCAGAACAAAAGAACTGTGCTTCCTACACACGGGGCATATCTAGTTCAACTCTGCTTTGGAAACTGACCAGAACAGTAGCTTCTCTTCAGTCCAATACACTGTACTTGCTGGGAACAGACGCGAGTGCTATTTGCACTGTGTATGGCAATGGGAGCGCAATAGTGACTCTTCTTAGCAGAAAACAACTCTTGCTCGTAGGACCACAAACTGCATGGGATTCAACTCCGTTTAGGACTGGGAAACAAACGCTAGCTCGCCTTGCAAGAAACACACTCTGCTTTTAAGAAAACAGCACTCTTCTACTCTCCTGTGTTTCTATAGGGCCAGAACAGTGAGCTTGCTCAGAACAAAAGAACTGTGCTTCCTACACACACGGGGCATATCTAGTTCAACTCTGCTTAGGAAACTGACCAGAACAGTAGCTTCTCTTCAGTCCAATACACTGTACTTGCTGGGAACAGACGCGAGTGCTATTTGCACTGTGTATGGCAATGTGAGCGCAATAGTGACTCTTCTTAGCAGAAAACAACTCTTGCTCGTAGGACCAGAAACTGCATGAGATTCAACTCCGTTTAGGACTGGGAAACAAACGCTAGCTCGCCTTGCAAGAAACACACTCTGCTTTTGAGAAAACAGCACTCTTCTACTCTCCTGTGTTTCCTATAGGGCCAGAACAGTGAGCTTGCTCAGAACAAAAGAACTGTGCTTCCTACACACACGGGGCATATCTAGTTCAACTCTGCTTAGGAAACTGACCAGAACAGTAGCTTCTCTTCAGTCCAATACACTGTACTTGCTGGGAACAGACGCGAGTGCTATTTGCACTGTGTATGGCAATGGGAGCGCAATAGTGACTCTTCTTAGCAGAAAACAACTCTTGCTCGTAGGACCAGAAACTGCATGGGATTCAACTCCGTTTAGGACTGGGAAACAAACGCTAGCTCGCCTTGCAAGAAACACACTCTGCTTTTGAGAAAACAGCACTCTTCTACTCTCCTGTGTTTCCTATAGGGCCAGAACAGTGAGCTTGCTCAGAACCAAAGAACTGTGCTTCCTACACACACGGGGCATATCTAGTTCAACTCTGCTTAGGAAACTGACCAGAACAGTAGCTTCTCTTCAGTCCAATACACTGTACTTGCTGGGAACAGACGCGAGTGCTATTTGCACTGTGTATGGCAATGGGAGCGCAATAGTGACTCTTCTTAGCAGAAAACAACTCTTGCTCGTAGGACCACAAACTGCATGGGATTCAACTCCGTTTAGGACTGGGAAACAAACGCTAGCTCGCCTTGCAAGAAACACACTCTGTTTTTGAGAAAACAGCACTCTTCTACTCTCCTGTGTTTCCTATAGGGCCAGAACAGTGAGCTTGCTCAGAACCAAAGAACTGTGCTTCCTACACACACGGGGCATATCTAGTTCAACTCTGCTTAGGAAACTGACCAGAACAGTAGCTTCTCTTCAGTCCAATACACTGTACTTGCTGGGAACAGACGCGAGTGCTATTTGCACTGTGTATGGCAATGGGAGCACAATAGTGACTCTTCTTAGCAGAAAACAACTCTTGCTCGTAGGACCAGAAACTGCATGGGATTCAACTCCGTTTAGGACTGGGAAACAAACGCTAGCTCGCCTTGCTAGAAACACACTCTGCTTTTGAGAAAACAGCACTCTTCTACTCTCCTGTGTTTCCTATAGGGCCAGAACAGTGAGCTTGCTCAGAACAAAAGAACTGTGCTTCCTACACACACGGGGCATATCTAGTTCAACTCTGCTTAGGAAACTGACCAGAACAGTAGCTTCTCTTCAGTCCAATACACTGTACTTGCTGGGAACAGACGCGAGTGCTATTTGCACTGTGTATGGCAATGGGAGCGCAATAGTGACTCTTCTTAGCAGAAAACAACTCTTGCTCGTAGGAACACAAACTGCATGGGATTCAACTCTGTTTAGGACTGGGAAGCAAACGCTAGCTCGCCTTGCAAGAAACACACTCTGCTTTTGAGAAAACAGCACTCTTCTACTCTCCTGTGTTTCCTATAGGGCCAGAACAGTGAGCTTGCTCAGAACAAAAGAACTGTGCTTCCTACACACACGGGGCATATCTAGTTCAACTCTGCTTAGGAAACTGACCAGAACAGTAGCTTCTCTTCAGTCCAATACACTGTACTTGCTGGGAACAGACGCGAGTGCTATTTGCACTGTGTATGGCAATGGGAGCGCAATAGTGACTCTTCTTAGCAGAAAACAACTCTTGCTCGTAGGACCAGAAACTGCATGGGATTCAACTCCGTTTAGGACTGGGAAACAAACGCTAGCTCGCCTTGCAAGAAACACACTCTGCTTTTGAGAAAACAGCACTCTTCTACTCTCCTGTGTTTCCTATAGGGCCAGAACAGTGAGCTTGCTCAGAACAAAAGAACTGTGCTTCCTACACACACGGGGCATATCTAGTTCAACTCTGCTTAGGAAACTGACCAGAACAGTAGCTTCTCTTCAGTCCAATACACTGTACTTGCTGGGAACAGACGCGAGTGCTATTTGCACTGTGTATGGCAATGGGAGCGCAATAGTGACTCTTCTTAGCAGAAAACAACTCTTGCTCGTAGGACCACAAACTGCATGGGATTCAACTCCGTTTAGGACTGGGAAACAAACGCTAGCTCGCCTTGCAAGAAACACACTCTGCTTTTGAGAAAACAGCACTCTTCTACTCTCCTGTGTTTCCTATAGGGCCAGAACAGTGAGCTTGCTCAGAACCAAAGAACTGTGCTTCCTACACACACGGGGCATATCTAGTTCAACTCTGCTTAGGAAACTGACCAGAACAGTAGCTTCTCTTCAGTCCAATACACTGTACTTGCTGGGAACAGACGCGAGTGCTATTTGCACTGTGTATGGCAATGGGAGCGCAATAGTGACTCTTCTTAGCAGAAAACAACTCTTGCTCGTAGGACCACAAACTGCATGGGATTCAACTCCGTTTAGGACTGGGAAACAAACGCTAGCTCGCCTTGCAAGAAACACACTCTGCTTTTGAGAAAAGAGCACTCTTCTACTCTCCTGTGTTTCCTATAGGGCCAGAACAGTGAGCTTGCTCAGAACAAAAGAACTGTGCTTCCTACACACACGGGGCATATCTAGTTCAACTCTGCTTAGGAAACTGACCAGAACAGTAGCTTCTCTTCAGTCCAATACACTGTACTTGCTGGGAACAGACGCGAGTGCTATTTGCACTGTGTATGGCAATGGGAGCGCAATAGTGACTCTTCTTAGCAGAAAACAACTCTTGCTCGTAGGACCAGAAACTGCATGGGATTCAACTCCGTTTAGGACTGGGAAACAAACGCTAGCTCGCCTTGAAAGAAACACACTCTGTTTTTGAGAAAACAGCACTCTTCTACTCTCCTGTGTTTCCTATAGGGCCAGAACAGTGAGCTTGCTCAGAACCAAAGAACTGTGCTTCCTACACACACGGGGCATATCTAGTTCAACTCTGCTTAGGAAACTGACCAGAACAGTAGCTTCTCTTCAGTCCAATACACTGTACTTGCTGGGAACAGACGCGAGTGCTATTTGCACTGTGTATGGCAATGGGAGCGCAATAGTGACTCTTCTTAGCAGAAAACAACTCTTGCTCGTAGGACCAGAAACTGCATGGGATTCAACTCCGTTTAGGACTGGGAAACAAACGCTAGCTCGCCTTGCAAGAAACACACTCTGCTTTTGAGAAAACAGCACTCTTCTACTCTCCTGTGTTTCCTATAGGGCCAGAACAGTGAGCTTGCTCAGAACAAAACAACTGTGCTTCCTACACACACGGGGCATATCTAGTTCAACTCTGCTTAGGAAACTGACCAGAACAGTAGCTTCTCTTCAGTCCAATACACTGTACTTGCTGGGAACAGACGCGAGTGCTATTTGCACTGTGTATGGCAATGGGAGCGCAATAGTGACTCTTCTTAGCAGAAAACAACTCTTGCTCGTAGGAACACAAACTGCATGGGATTCAACTCTGTTTAGGACTGGGAAGCAAACGCTAGCTCGCCTTGCAAGAAACACACTCTGCTTTTGAGAAAACAGCACTCTTCTACTCTCCTGTGTTTCCTATAGGGCCAGAACAGTGAGCTTGCTCAGAACAAAAGAACTGTGCTTCCTACACACACGGGGCATATCTAGTTCAACTCTGCTTTGGAAACTGACCAGAACAGTAGCTTCTCTTCAGTCCAATACACTGTACTTGCTGGGAACAGACGCGAGTGCTATTTGCACTGTGTATGGCAATGGGAGCGCAATAGTGACTCTTCTTAGCAGAAAACAACTCTTGCTCGTAGGACCACAAACTGCATGGGATTCAACTCCGTTTAGGACTGGGAAACAAACGCTAGCTCGCCTTGCAAGAAACACACTCTGCTTTTGAGAAAACAGCACTCTTCTACTCTCCTGTGTTTCTATAGGGCCAGAACAGTGAGCTTGCTCAGAACAAAAGAACTGTGCTTCCTACACACACGGGGCATATCTAGTTCAACTCTGCTTAGGAAACTGACCAGAACAGTAGCTTCTCTTCAGTCCAATACACTGTACTTGCTGGGAACAGACGCGAGTGCTATTTGCACTGTGTATGGCAATGGGAGCGCAATAGTGACTCTTCTTAGCAGAAAACAACTCTTGCTCGTAGGACCAGAAACTGCATGAGATTCAACTCCGTTTAGGACTGGGAAACAAACGCTAGCTCGCCTTGCAAGAAACACACTCGGCTTTTGAGAAAACAGCACTCTTCTACTCTCCTGTGTTTCCTATAGGGCCAGAACAGTGAGCTTGCTCAGAACAAAAGAACTGTGCTTCCTACACACACGGGGCATATCTAGTTCAACTCTGCTTAGGAAACTGACCAGAACAGTAGCTTCTCTTCAGTCCAATACACTGTACTTGCTGGGAACAGACGCGAGTGCTATTTGCACTGTGTATGGCAATGGGAGCGCAATAGTGACTCTTCTTAGCAGAAAACAACTCTTGCTCGTAGGACCAGAAACTGCATGGGATTCAACTCCGTTTAGGACTGGGAAACAAACGCTAGCTCGCCTTGCAAGAAACACACTCTGCTTTTGAGAAAACAGCACTCTTCTACTCTCCTGTGTTTCCTATAAGGCCAGAACAGTGAGCTTGCTCAGAACCAAAGAACTGTGCTTCCTACACACACGGGGCATATCTAGTTCAACTCTGCTTAGGAAACTGACCAGAACAGTAGCTTCTCTTCAGTCCAATACACTGTACTTGCTGGGAACAGACGCGAGTGCTATTTGCACTGTGTATGGCAATGGGAGCACAATAGTGACTCTTCTTAGCAGAAAACAACTCTTGCTCTTAGGACCAGAAACTGCATGGGATTCAACTCCGTTTAGGACTGGGAAACAAACGCTAGCTCGCCTTGCTAGAAACACACTCTGCTTTTGAGAAAACAGCACTCTTCTACTCTCCTGTGTTTCCTATAGGGCCAGAACAGTGAGCTTGCTCAGAACAAAAGAACTGTGCTTCCTACACACACGGGGCATATCTAGTTCAACTCTGCTTAGGAAACTGACCAGAACAGTAGCTTCTCTTCAGTCCAATACACTGTACTTGCTGGGAACAGACGCGAGTGCTATTTGCACTGTGTATGGCAATGGGAGCGCAATAGTGACTCTTCTTAGCAGAAAACAACTCTTGCTCGTAGGACCAGAATCTGCATGGGATTCAACTCCGTTTAGCACTGGGAAACAAACGCTAGCTCGCCTTGCTAGAAACACACTCTGCTTTTGAGAAAACAGCACTCTTCTACTCTCCTGTGTTTCCTATAGGGCCAGAACAGTGAGCTTGCTCAGAACAAAAGAACTGTGCTTCCTACACACACGGGGCATATCTAGTTCAACTCTGCTTAGGAAACTGACCAGAACAGTAGCTTCTCTTCAGTCCAATACACTGTACTTGCTGGGAACAGACGCGAGTGCTATTTGCACTGTGTATGGCAATGGGAGCGCAATAGTGACTCTTCTTAGCAGAAAACAACTCTTGCTCGTAGGACCAGAAACTGCATGGGATTCAACTCCGTTTAGGACTGGGAAACAAACGCTAGCTCGCCTTGCAAGAAACACACTCTGCTTTTGAGAAAACAGCACTCTTCTACTCTCCTGTGTTTCCTATAGGGCCAGAACAGTGAGCTTGCTCAGAACAAAAGAACTGTGCTTCCTACACACACGGGGCATATCTAGTTCAACTCTGCTTAGGAAACTGACCAGAACAGTAGCTTCTCTTCAGTCCAATACACTGTACTTGCTGGGAACAGACGCGAGTGCTATTTGCACTGTGTATGGCAATGGGAGCGCAATAGTGACTCTTCTTAGCAGAAAACAACTCTTGCTCGTAGGACCACAAACTGCATGGGATTCAACTCCGTTTAGGACTGGGAAACAAACGCTAGCTCGCCTTGCAAGAAACACACTCTGCTTTTGAGAAAACAGCACTCTTCTACTCTCCTGTGTTTCCTATAGGGCCAGAACAGTGAGCTTGCTCAGAACCAAAGAACTGTGCTTCCTACACACACGGGGCATATCTAGTTCAACTCTGCTTAGGAAACTGACCAGAACAGTAGCTTCTCTTCAGTCCAATACACTGTACTTGCTGGGAACAGACGCGAGTGCTATTTGCACTGTGTATGGCAATGGGAGCGCAATAGTGACTCTTCTTAGCAGAAAACAACTCTTGCTCGTAGGACCACAAACTGCATGGGATTCAACTCCGTTTAGGACTGGGAAACAAACGCTAGCTCGCCTTGCAAGAAACACACTCTGCTTTTGAGAAAAGAGCACTCTTCTACTCTCCTGTGTTTCCTATAGGGCCAGAACAGTGAGCTTGCTCAGAACCAAAGAACTGTGCTTCCTACACACACGGGGCATATCTAGTTCAACTCTGCTTAGGAAACTGACCAGAACAGTAGCTTCTCTTCAGTCCAATACACTGTACTTGCTGGGAACAGACGCGAGTGCTATTTGCACTGTGTATGGCAATGGGAGCGCAATAGTGACTCTTCTTAGCAGAAAACAACTCTTGCTCGTAGGACCAGAAACTGCATGGGATTCAACTCCGTTTAGGACTGGGAAACAAACGCTAGCTCGCCTTGCAAGAAACACACTCTGCTTTTGAGAAAACAGCACTCTTCTACTCTCCTGTGTTTCCTATAGGGCCAGAACAGTGAGCTTGCTCAGAACAAAACAACTGTGCTTCCTACACACACGGGGCATATCTAGTTCAACTCTGCTTAGGAAACTGACCAGAACAGTAGCTTCTCTTCAGTCCAATACACTGTACTTGCTGGGAACAGACGCGAGTGCTATTTGCACTGTGTATGGCAATGGGAGCGCAATAGTGACTCTTCTTAGCAGAAAACAACTCTTGCTCGTAGGAACACAAACTGCATGGGATTCAACTCTGTTTAGGACTGGGAAGCAAACGCTAGCTCGCCTTGCAAGAAACACACTCTGCTTTTGAGAAAACAGCACTCTTCTACTCTCCTGTGTTTCCTATAGGGCCAGAACAGTGAGCTTGCTCAGAACAAAAGAACTGTGCTTCCTACACACACGGGGCATATCTAGTTCAACTCTGCTTTGGAAACTGACCAGAACAGTAGCTTCTCTTCAGTCCAATACACTGTACTTGCTGGGAACAGACGCGAGTGCTATTTGCACTGTGTATGGCAATGGGAGCGCAATAGTGACTCTTCTTAGCAGAAAACAACTCTTGCTCGTAGGACCACAAACTGCATGGGATTCAACTCCGTTTAGGACTGGGAAACAAACGCTAGCTCGCCTTGCAAGAAACACACTCTGCTTTTAAGAAAACAGCACTCTTCTACTCTCCTGTGTTTCTATAGGGCCAGAACAGTGAGCTTGCTCAGAACAAAAGAACTGTGCTTCCTACACACACGGGGCATATCTAGTTCAACTCTGCTTAGGAAACTGACCAGAACAGTAGCTTCTCTTCAGTCCAATACACTGTACTTGCTGGGAACAGACGCGAGTGCTATTTGCACTGTGTATGGCAATGGGAGCGCAATAGTGACTCTTCTTAGCAGAAAACAACTCTTGCTCGTAGGACCAGAAACTGCATGAGATTCAACTCCGTTTAGGACTGGGAAACAAACGCTAGCTCGCCTTGCAAGAAACACACTCTGCTTTTGAGAAAACAGCACTCTTCTACTCTCCTGTGTTTCCTATAGGGCCAGAACAGTGAGCTTGCTCAGAACAAAAGAACTGTGCTTCCTACACACACGGGGCATATCTAGTTCAACTCTGCTTAGGAAACTGACCAGAACAGTAGCTTCTCTTCAGTCCAATACACTGTACTTGCTGGGAACAGACGCGAGTGCTATTTGCACTGTGTATGGCAATGGGAGCGCAATAGTGACTCTTCTTAGCAGAAAACAACTCTTGCTCGTAGGACCAGAAACTGCATGGGATTCAACTCCGTTTAGGACTGGGAAACAAACGCTAGCTCGCCTTGCAAGAAACACACTCTGCTTTTGAGAAAACAGCACTCTTCTACTCTCATGTGTTTCCTATAGGGCCAGAACAGTGAGCTTGCTCAGAACCAAAGAACTGTGCTTCCTACACACACGGGGCATATCTAGTTCAACTCTGCTTAGGAAACTGACCAGAACAGTAGCTTCTCTTCAGTCCAATACACTGTACTTGCTGGGAACAGACGCGAGTGCTATTTGCACTGTGTATGGCAATGGGAGCGCAATAGTGACTCTTCTTAGCAGAAAACAACTCTTGCTCGTAGGACCACAAACTGCATGGGATTCAACTCCGTTTAGGACTGGGAAACAAACGCTAGCTCGCCTTGCAAGAAACACACTCTGTTTTTGAGAAAACAGCACTCTTCTACTCTCCTGTGTTTCCTATAGGGCCAGAACAGTGAGCTTGCTCAGAACCAAAGAACTGTGCTTCCTACACACACGGGGCATATCTAGTTCAACTCTGCTTAGGAAACTGACCAGAACAGTAGCTTCTCTTCAGTCCAATACACTGTACTTGCTGGGAACAGACGCGAGTGCTATTTGCACTGTGTATGGCAATGGGAGCACAATAGTGACTCTTCTTAGCAGAAAACAACTCTTGCTCGTAGGACCAGAAACTGCATGGGATTCAACTCCGTTTAGGACTGGGAAACAAACGCTAGCTCGCCTTGCTAGAAACACACTCTGCTTTTGAGAAAACAGCACTCTTCTACTCTCCTGTGTTTCCTATAGGGCCAGAACAGTGAGCTTGCTCAGAACAAAAGAACTGTGCTTCCTACACACACGGGGCATATCTAGTTCAACTCTGCTTAGGAAACTGACCAGAACAGTAGCTTCTCTTCAGTCCAATACACTGTACTTGCTGGGAACAGACGCGAGTGCTATTTGCACTGTGTATGGCAATGGGAGCGCAATAGTGACTCTTCTTAGCAGAAAACAACTCTTGCTCGTAGGACCAGAATCTGCATGGGATTCAACTCCGTTTAGCACTGGGAAACAAACGCTAGCTCGCCTTGCTAGAAACACACTCTGCTTTTGAGAAAACAGCACTCTTCTACTCTCCTGTGTTTCCTATAGGGCCAGAACAGTGAGCTTGCTCAGAACAAAAGAACTGTGCTTCCTACACACACGGGGCATATCTAGTTCAACTCTGCTTAGGAAACTGACCAGAACAGTAGCTTCTCTTCAGTCCAATACACTGTACTTGCTGGGAACAGACGCGAGTGCTATTTGCACTGTGTATGGCAATGGGAGCGCAATAGTGACTCTTCTTAGCAGAAAACAACTCTTGCTCGTAGGACCAGAAACTGCATGGGATTCAACTCCGTTTAGGACTGGGAAACAAACGCTAGCTCGCCTTGCAAGAAACACACTCTGCTTTTGAGAAAACAGCACTCTTCTACTCTCCTGTGTTTCCTATAGGGCCAGAACAGTGAGCTTGCTCAGAACAAAAGAACTGTGCTTCCTACACACACGGGGCATATCTAGTTCAACTCTGCTTAGGAAACTGACCAGAACAGTAGCTTCTCTTCAGTCCAATACACTGTACTTGCTGGGAACAGACGCGAGTGCTATTTGCACTGTGTATGGCAATGGGAGCGCAATAGTGACTCTTCTTAGCAGAAAACAACTCTTGCTCGTAGGACCACAAACTGCATGGGATTCAACTCCGTTTAGGACTGGGAAACAAACGCTAGCTCGCCTTGCAAGAAACACACTCTGCTTTTGAGAAAACAGCACTCTTCTACTCTCCTGTGTTTCCTATAGGGCCAGAACAGTGAGCTTGCTCAGAACCAAAGAACTGTGCTTCCTACACACACGGGGCATATCTAGTTCAACTCTGCTTAGGAAACTGACCAGAACAGTAGCTTCTCTTCAGTCCAATACACTGTACTTGCTGGGAACAGACGCGAGTGCTATTTGCACTGTGTATGGCAATGGGAGCGCAATAGTGACTCTTCTTAGCAGAAAACAACTCTTGCTCGTAGGACCACAAACTGCATGGGATTCAACTCCGTTTAGGACTGGGAAACAAACGCTAGCTCGCCTTGCAAGAAACACACTCTGCTTTTGAGAAAAGAGCACTCTTCTACTCTCCTGTGTTTCCTATAGGGCCAGAACAGTGAGCTTGCTCAGAACAAAAGAACTGTGCTTCATACACACACGGGGCATATCTAGTTCAACTCTGCTTAGGAAACTGACCAGAACAGTAGCTTCTCTTCAGTCCAATACACTGTACTTGCTGGGAACAGACGCGAGTGCTATTTGCACTGTGTATGGCAATGGGAGCGCAATAGTGACTCTTCTTAGCAGAAAACAACTCTTGCTCGTAGGACCAGAAACTGCATGGGATTCAACTCCGTTTAGGACTGGGAAACAAACGCTAGCTCGCCTTGCAAGAAACACACTCTGCTTTTGAGAAAACAGCACTCTTCTACTCTCCTGTGTTTCCTATAGGGCCAGAACAGTGAGCTTGCTCAGAACCAAAGAACTGTGCTTCCTACACACACGGGGCATATCTAGTTCAACTCTGCTTAGGAAACTGACCAGAACAGTAGCTTCTCTTCAGTCCAATACACTGTACTTGCTGGGAACAGACGCGAGTGCTATTTGCACTGTGTATGGCAATGGGAGCGCAATAGTGACTCTTCTTAGCAGAAAACAACTCTTGCTCGTAGGACCAGAAACTGCATGGGATTCAACTCCGTTTAGGACTGGGAAACAAACGCTAGCTCGCCTTGCAAGAAACACACTCTGCTTTTGAGAAAACAGCACTCTTCTACTCTCCTGTGTTTCCTATAAGGCCAGAACAGTGAGCTTGCTCAGAACCAAAGAACTGTGCTTCCTACACACACGGGGCATATCTAGTTCAACTCTGCTTAGGAAACTGACCAGAACAGTAGCTTCTCTTCAGTCCAATACACTGTACTTGCTGGGAACAGACGCGAGTGCTATTTGCACTGTGTATGGCAATGGGAGCACAATAGTGACTCTTCTTAGCAGAAAACAACTCTTGCTCTTAGGACCAGAAACTGCATGGGATTCAACTCCGTTTAGGACTGGGAAACAAACGCTAGCTCGCCTTGCTAGAAACACACTCTGCTTTTGAGAAAACAGCACTCTTCTACTCTCCTGTGTTTCCTATAGGGCCAGAACAGTGAGCTTGCTCAGAACAAAAGAACTGTGCTTCCTACACACACGGGGCATATCTAGTTCAACTCTGCTTAGGAAACTGACCAGAACAGTAGCTTCTCTTCAGTCCAATACACTGTACTTGCTGGGAACAGACGCGAGTGCTATTTGCACTGTGTATGGCAATGGGAGCGCAATAGTGACTCTTCTTAGCAGAAAACAACTCTTGCTCGTAGGACCAGAATCTGCATGGGATTCAACTCCGTTTAGCACTGGGAAACAAACGCTAGCTCGCCTTGCTAGAAACACACTCTGCTTTTGAGAAAACAGCACTCTTCTACTCTCCTGTGTTTCCTATAGGGCCAGAACAGTGAGCTTGCTCAGAACAAAAGAACTGTGCTTCCTACACACACGGGGCATATCTAGTTCAACTCTGCTTAGGAAACTGACCAGAACAGTAGCTTCTCTTCAGTCCAATACACTGTACTTGCTGGGAACAGACGCGAGTGCTATTTGCACTGTGTATGGCAATGGGAGCGCAATAGTGACTCTTCTTAGCAGAAAACAACTCTTGCTCGTAGGACCAGAAACTGCATGGGATTCAACTCCGTTTAGGACTGGGAAACAAACGCTAGCTCGCCTTGCAAGAAACACACTCTGCTTTTGAGAAAACAGCACTCTTCTACTCTCCTGTGTTTCCTATAGGGCCAGAACAGTGAGCTTGCTCAGAACAAAAGAACTGTGCTTCCTACACACACGGGGCATATCTAGTTCAACTCTGCTTAGGAAACTGACCAGAACAGTAGCTTCTCTTCAGTCCAATACACTGTACTTGCTGGGAACAGACGCGAGTGCTATTTGCACTGTGTATGGCAATGGGAGCGCAATAGTGACTCTTCTTAGCAGAAAACAACTCTTGCTCGTAGGACCACAAACTGCATGGGATTCAACTCCGTTTAGGACTGGGAAACAAACGCTAGCTCGCCTTGCAAGAAACACACTCTGCTTTTGAGAAAACAGCACTCTTCTACTCTCCTGTGTTTCCTATAGGGCCAGAACAGTGAGCTTGCTCAGAACCAAAGAACTGTGCTTCCTACACACACGGGGCATATCTAGTTCAACTCTGCTTAGGAAACTGACCAGAACAGTAGCTTCTCTTCAGTCCAATACACTGTACTTGCTGGGAACAGACGCGAGTGCTATTTGCACTGTGTATGGCAATGGGAGCGCAATAGTGACTCTTCTTAGCAGAAAACAACTCTTGCTCGTAGGACCACAAACTGCATGGGATTCAACTCCGTTTAGGACTGGGAAACAAACGCTAGCTCGCCTTGCAAGAAACACACTCTGCTTTTGAGAAAAGAGCACTCTTCTACTCTCCTGTGTTTCCTATAGGGCCAGAACAGTGAGCTTGCTCAGAACAAAAGAACTGTGCTTCCTACACACACGGGGCATATCTAGTTCAACTCTGCTTAGGAAACTGACCAGAACAGTAGCTTCTCTTCAGTCCAATACACTGTACTTGCTGGGAACAGACGCGAGTGCTATTTGCACTGTGTATGGCAATGGGAGCGCAATAGTGACTCTTCTTAGCAGAAAACAACTCTTGCTCGTAGGACCAGAAACTGCATGGGATTCAACTCCGTTTAGGACTGGGAAACAAACGCTAGCTCGCCTTGCAAGAAACACACTCTGCTTTTGAGAAAACAGCACTCTTCTACTCTCCTGTGTTTCCTATAGGGCCAGAACAGTGAGCTTGCTCAGAACAAAACAACTGTGCTTCCTACACACACGGGGCATATCTAGTTCAACTCTGCTTAGGAAACTGACCAGAACAGTAGCTTCTCTTCAGTCCAATACACTGTACTTGCTGGGAACAGACGCGAGTGCTATTTGCACTGTGTATGGCAATGGAGCGCAATAGTGACTCTTCTTAGCAGAAAACAACTCTTGCTCGTAGGAACACAAACTGCATGGGATTCAACTCTGTTTAGGACTGGGAAGCAAACGCTAGCTCGCCTTGCAAGAAACACACTCTGCTTTTGAGAAAACAGCACTCTTCTACTCTCCTGTGTTTCCTATAGGGCCAGAACAGTGAGCTTGCTCAGAACAAAAGAACTGTGCTTCCTACACACACGGGGCATATCTAGTTCAACTCTGCTTTGGAAACTGACCAGAACAGTAGCTTCTCTTCAGTCCAATACACTGTACTTGCTGGGAACAGACGCGAGTGCTATTTGCACTGTGTATGGCAATGGGAGCGCAATAGTGACTCTTCTTAGCAGAAAACAACTCTTGCTCGTAGGACCACAAACTGCATGGGATTCAACTCCGTTTAGGACTGGGAAACAAACGCTAGCTCGCCTTGCAAGAAACACACTCTGCTTTTAAGAAAACAGCACTCTTCTACTCTCCTGTGTTTCTATAGGGCCAGAACAGTGAGCTTGCTCAGAACAAAAGAACTGTGCTTCCTACACACACGGGGCATATCTAGTTCAACTCTGCTTAGGAAACTGACCAGAACAGTAGCTTCTCTTCAGTCCAATACACTGTACTTGCTGGGAACAGACGCGAGTGCTATTTGCACTGTGTATGGCAATGGGAGCGCAATAGTGACTCTTCTTAGCAGAAAACAACTCTTGCTCGTAGGACCAGAAACTGCATGAGATTCAACTCCGTTTAGGACTGGGAAACAAACGCTAGCTCGCCTTGCAAGAAACACACTCTGCTTTTGAGAAAACAGCACTCTTCTACTCTCCTGTGTTTCCTATAGGGCCAGAACAGTGAGCTTGCTCAGAACAAAAGAACTGTGCTTCCTACACACACGGGGCATATCTAGTTCAACTCTGCTTAGGAAACTGACCAGAACAGTAGCTTCTCTTCAGTCCAATACACTGTACTTGCTGGGAACAGACGCGAGTGCTATTTGCACTGTGTATGGCAATGGGAGCGCAATAGTGACTCTTCTTAGCAGAAAACAACTCTTGCTCGTAGGACCAGAAACTGCATGGGATTCAACTCCGTTTAGGACTGGGAAACAAACGCTAGCTCGCCTTGCAAGAAACACACTCTGCTTTTGAGAAAACAGCACTCTTCTACTCTCATGTGTTTCCTATAGGGCCAGAACAGTGAGCTTGCTCAGAACCAAAGAACTGTGCTTCCTACACACACGGGGCATATCTAGTTCAACTCTGCTTAGGAAACTGACCAGAACAGTAGCTTCTCTTCAGTCCAATACACTGTACTTGCTGGGAACAGACGCGAGTGCTATTTGCACTGTGTATGGCAATGGGAGCGCAATAGTGACTCTTCTTAGCAGAAAAC